>NW_897178.1:0-856 GCF_000209065.1 Trypanosoma cruzi | reverse complement strand
GCGGTGGCCCCGGACGTTGGATACAGGACGACGTGTCGAATTATCCAAGTTGCAGCGGCTGCCCCGGACGTTGGATACAACACGACGAATCGTAGTAACCACGCTGCGGCTGCGGCCCCGTACGAGAGATATATGACGAACTTATCGTAGTAACCACGCTGCGGCGGCGCACCCTAAACATGTCGTTTTCGTTTTCCAGGGGACAACGCAAATGTGCTCGATTGTTCGAAGATCGAAATTAATACTTTACGTGAAAAGGGGTCGCGCGACCGCATTTCTATAGCTCAGTGGCAAACACGCTCACAATGTCATCCGGGGACGCGGGTTCGATTCCCGCAGAAGCCTAAGTTTTTTCCATTTTTTTTTGAATTCTTGTTTCATATTGCTTTTTAAACTTCTGGTTTGCAGGACGGTGTGCGAGTTCTGCAATCGCACTGATTCCATCTGTTTCGTGGTTTGTGCGGCTGCGGCTGCGGTGGTGGCCGCGTGAGAGTGAGTGTGAGAGAGCCATGCACCGCCCGCACACACACTCTTCCTTCTCTCTCTGTGTGTGTGTGTCCCCTTGCATGGACTCTCGCCCTCACCTCACCCCACGAGGCACACACAATAATGTGCCCATTGTATATATGCATGCACACCCATGCATGCCCGTTGGTGCTCTCTTTTGCACGACACGCACCGCTGCCGTCCTGCCTGGCTGCATGGGCGGAGCACCGTAACTGTTTCTGTTTTGTTTTTATTGCATTGAGTGGGCGACCTCTCTCTCTCTCCCTCTGTGTGTGTGTTTTGCTTTACGGGGGTAATGAGAGTGTGTGTGCGCTGGTCGTCCCACGCTTCGGCTTTTTGTTTTGTTTTC
>NW_897177.1:0-856 GCF_000209065.1 Trypanosoma cruzi | reverse complement strand
TGCCGTCAAACGCATTGTGCGCTTTTTCCCAGAGAAGACACTCCCAATGTGCATTGGAAAATGGCGTGAGGCCCTTCTCGAGATGATATCCCGCCTACGGCCGACACCAAAGACGCCGCAGGGGATTTTGCTTGGAAATTTATCGTCCGCTCGCACCGTGGTTTGGCAGCTTCTCCAAAACGCAGCGAAAGCGACCTCGGAGTATCTAAATTCGCCCGAGTTGCAGCGACTATACCCGAGTTTGGCGGATGCTGTCAACGACCAACTTCGCACCCAGCTTTGGGCACCGCTGACGGAAGCCCTCGACGACTGCACGGCAGAGTGCCAGCGAGCGGCGAAGCGCACAATCATTGAGCCTGTCGTCGCGAAGGCTAACGGGTACGACTCTCAGCCTTCGTGGGGTTCGAAACAAAATGAAGAAGACGCTGCTTCGGGTATGTCGCCGCCCGCCTCTTACACACCCGCCCAGATTGCGCCAAGTGAGTTGGTTCGAGCACTTGGTGAGGCCATTGTTGAAATACCGCTGGCCCTGGAAGCGCTGCGCGGCGATGGCGACGGCCGCCCTAACGGCATCGAAGACCTTTTGGAGGAGGTGGCCGGGAATTGGCTGGAAGACATTGTGCGAACTGCCGTGGCGGAATTTATTGAAAACAAGGTGGGCAACATCATAATTTGCTTCCCCAGCGGTGCGCCGGACGCGGCGAAAAAAGAGGCCGCCGCCGTTGAGCAATTGACGACCGACCTGAATTACCTGAAAAGTATACTCTCAGCGGTGAGCGGCGACCCTTTCGAAGAATTAGAACGGACATTGGCAAAGCTGAAAGCAGTTGCGCTTCCGTCCGGAAAGCCCATCACG
>NW_897176.1:0-856 GCF_000209065.1 Trypanosoma cruzi | reverse complement strand
TCGTTTTCGAGCGGCTGCTGCACCACACGCTGTGGTCTAAATTTTGTTTCGAATTATGAATGGTGGTGGTCAGAGGCACTCTCTTTCAATGTCTGTTTGCGTGTTCACACACTGGACGCCAAACAACCCTGAACTATCCGCTGCTTGGAGGAATGTCGCGAGATCTTGCCCACAAGGGTGCTGCAGTCGGCTAATCGTTTTCGAGCGGCTGCTGCACCACACGCTGTGGTCTAAATTTTTGTTTCGAATTATGAATGGTGGTGGTCAGAGGCACTCTCTTTCAATGTCTGTTTGCGTGTTCACACACTGGACGCCAAACAACCCTGAACTATCCGCTGCTTGGAGGAATGTCGCGAGATCTTGCCCACAAGGGTGCTGCAGTCGGATAATCGTTTTCGAGCGGCTGCTGCACCACACGCTGTGGTCTAAATTTTTGTTTCGAATTATGAATGGTGGTGGTCAGAGGCACTCTCTTTCAATGTCTGTTTGCGTGTTCACACACTGGACGCCAAACAACCCTGAACTATCCGCTGCTTGGAGGAATGTCGCGAGATCTTGCCCACAAGGGTGCTGCAGTCGGATAATCGTTTTCGAGCGGCTGCTGCACCACACGCTGTGGTCTAAATTTTTGTTTCGAATTATGAATGGTGGTGGTCAGAGGCACTCTCTTTCAATGTCTGTTTGCGTGTTCACACACTGGACGCCAAACAACCCTGAACTATCCGCTGCTTGGAGGAATGTCGCGAGATCTTGCCCACAAGGGTGCTGCAGTCGGATAATCGTTTTCGAGCGGCTGCTGCACCACACGCTGTGGTCTAAATTTTTGTTTCGAATTATGAATGGTGGTGGTCAGGAG
>NW_897175.1:0-856 GCF_000209065.1 Trypanosoma cruzi | reverse complement strand
CGCAGCGCGTTCACGACGTCCACGGCCGTGACGGTCTTCTTGCGGGAGTACTCCGTGTACGCCGTGGCGTCGCGCACGACGCCCTCCACGAACGACTTGATCACGCCACGCACCTCGTCGTAGATGATGCCGGAGATGCGCTTCACGCCGCCACGGCGCGCCAGGCGGCGGATGGACCCGCGGGTGATTCCACGGACGTTCTCGCGCAGGATCTTCTTCTGGCGCTTCTGCGTCCCCTTCGCCTCGCCGCTCTTCTTGCCCTTCGCCATCTTGCTGTGTTTGTTAAGCTGTGTGCTTGGTTGCTTGGTTCTGCGCGGTGTGTGAGAGCGAGGGGCAAAAAGAAAGGAAAAAAAGGAGAGAAAGAGAGAGAAGGTGCAGCTGGACGCCCATGAGGACTGGTGATCACAGAGGGGAGCGTGCCTCACTGCACACGCACACACACACATGTGTATATATATATATAAATCTACGTGTGGCCGTCAGCCGAGCAGCCCCAAGTGTCTTGCTCCCTTCCTATCACCGTTGCTAATCTATCTATAGTTGCGGGGGCATGGCGTTGCCGCCAGTCCACCCGCCGCGACTGATGCCTCTAACAAGTGGGTCCTCACGCGTAGCCGTACAGGATCTTGCCGCGCTTGCGCAGCGCGTTCACGACGTCCACGGCCGTGACGGTCTTCTTGCGGGAGTACTCCGTGTACGCCGTGGCGTCGCGCACGACGCCCTCCACGAACGACTTGATCACGCCACGCACCTCGTCGTAGATGACGCCGGAGATGCGCTTCACGCCGCCACGGCGCGCCAGGCGGCGGATGACCCGCGGGTGATTCCACGACGTTCTCGCGCAGATCTTCTTCTG
>NW_897174.1:0-856 GCF_000209065.1 Trypanosoma cruzi | reverse complement strand
GTAAGACAAAATGGCGCTGAGCGGCACACCGGTAAGCCAAAAATACGCAATCACCAATAAAAAAGCCGGCGATCACCCAGCAGGCACATCAAGCCTCTTAACAGCCAACCTGGAACAGACAAAAAAAAAGAGACAATCATAGAAAACAAAGATCCCCGCCCCCAAACAGGAAAAACATTAAAGAAAACGCGATTCTTTTTTTTGTCCTTACTGCCGGGGTTGGCCGCTGCAAGAAATAAAAAATGGTAGGGCGGTGGCCCCGGACGTTGGATACAGGACGACGTGTCGAATTATCCAAGTTTGCAGCGGCTGCCCCGGACGTTAGATACAGGACGACGTGTCGAATTATCCAAGTTGCAGCGGCTGCCCCGGACGTTGGATACAACACGACGAATCGTAGTAACCACGCTGCGGCTGCGGCCCCGTACGAGAGATATATGACGACTTATCGTAGTAACCACGCTGCGGCTGCGGCCCCGTACGAGAGATATATGACGAACTTATCGTAGTAACCACGCTGCGGCGGCGCACCCTAAACATGTCGTTTTCGTTTTCCAGGGGACAACGCAAATGTGCTCGATTGTTCGAAGATCGAAATTAATACTTTACGTGAAAAGGGGTCGCGCGACCGCATTTTTATAGCTCAGTGGCAAACACGCTCACAATGTCATCCGGGGACGCGGGTTCGATTCCCGCAGAAGCCTAAGTTTTTTCCATTTTTTTTTTTGAATTCTTGTTTCATATTGCTTTTTAAACTTCTGGTTTGCAGGACGGTGTGCGAGTTCTGCAATCGCACTGATTCCATCTGTTTCGTGGTTTGTGCGGCTGCGGCTGCGGTGGTGGCCGCGTGAGAGTG
>NW_897173.1:0-856 GCF_000209065.1 Trypanosoma cruzi | reverse complement strand
CCCGGCATGACTTCCAGGTGCCGTTCTTCAACGCTGTCGACGAACCTCATCAGTGGCGGCAACGCCTCGAACACCGTGCCCGCGGAGTGCAAGTTCCTCTTCGAGTTTCGAGCGCTTCCCAACGAAACTGTCTCCAAGATGATGCAGCAGGTGCGGTCGTACGTGGAGACGCAGCTTCTCCCGGCCATGAAGGCGGAGTTTGAGGACGCTGAAATTGTTATCACGCCGCGGGATGAAACGCCGTCGTTTGAGGGCAGTGAGGAGGCGCCCATCACCAAGCTGGTATGTGCCATTAACAATGATTACAAGGTTTGGAAATTGGCTGGCTGCACGGAGGCGGGCCACTACAGTGGGATTGCCGGCGCACCAACTGTGATATGCGGACCCCATGGCGGGGCCATACACTGTGCGAATGAGTATGTTACCCCCGCGCAGCTCGACAAGTGCCGTGAGTTTGTTCTGAAGGTGGCGGAGAGCCTCAAGGCGTCCCCTGCCCACCTGTGACAATGTTGCCACCGCCAGTGTGCTGGGGCGTTATATTTACCTGAACTTTAGTGGGGTTTTGTTGAGCTTCTTTCTTTTACTACTTGTTTCTTGGGTGGGTGGGTTTGGGCTATGTTTGGCGTTGGGCGTTGGTGTGGGGGACCGCCATGGCGTGTCTCAATTTCCACACCGGCAGCTGAATGCGGGGCACTGTTTAGGGGTACATTCTGACAGCGGGGTATGTGGTAGGCACATCGTTCTTTTTCTTTTCTTTTTTTGTTTTATTTCTTTGAATACACCTACCTCCACGGCACTCCTGCCACCGCTGCGCAGCACTCACCCACACACACACACGGGCACGTCCCCTGCGTCT
>NW_897172.1:0-856 GCF_000209065.1 Trypanosoma cruzi | reverse complement strand
GGGAATCCAGAGTTACTCTGTTTTTGAAACTTCCAAACTCTGGGAGGGTAATAAGGTGCTTGAATATCTTGCGAGGATTGTCCGAGCACGAGGAGAGCGCAATGGCGAGTCGCCCTTCAATGCACCGATAACTGCCCACCTCGCAAGTAAAACACTGTGCAAGTTGGCACAGTTAATGACGCAGGCTGAGTTTAACTTATTTGTATCGAGGATCAGGGATTGTCTCATGCACGCAAATTTTGGGAAGTGTGCCATGTTTGCATTTTTGAATGTGGCCTTCATGGCTGCAATAAGACGTAAACTGAAGGAGCTGAAGCCCCCAACACGACGTCCGTCACACCGCTGTGCGCCGGACGTGCACTCACAGGAGGGCCCCACCAGCCACTATTTTTTGCCGTCGGCGGAACGCATTGGCAAGAAGACTTGTATAAACCACCGGCTGCTGTACATACCGGAGGTCGAGAATTTTCCGCTGGTGGACGGCTTTTTCTTCATGGACTCCAATCCAATGACGCTGGTTGGGCTACGGATGGCTACGGCGGGTGGGCACCACACGACAACCAGCACTGTGCGGCAGTTCACTGAGTGCCTGGCGGCATATTTTAATGGCTGGAAGAAATTATCCCGAGACATGTCGTGGGAGATTATTTATGTGCAGCACGCAGACAGCACGCCGTTGAATGACTGGCAGAGATGTGATGTTGTAAATTCCGATAATGTGAGCAAGAAGGAAAGTCAAAAAATAGCGGCGTTCTGGGAGGAGAAGGTGCGCCAGTACCAAGTGTCAATATCATCCAGAGACTTTTGAAGAGACGAAGCGCTCCGGAGTGAGGAATAACCGCCGAAATAGGAAAAC
>NW_897171.1:0-856 GCF_000209065.1 Trypanosoma cruzi | reverse complement strand
CGGGCCGCACGTGAAGTATAGAGGGAGTCTGATTGCTGTGCGGGTGGAGGTGCCCGATGCTCTCGCCCTGTTTGTGTGTCTGTGTGTTTGGCTGCAGCTGCTCTTGCCGGCTCTCCGCTGATGTGCTCTTTTTCCTCTCATTTTCTCCTGCGCTTTTCGACTGCTCGCGCAAGATCTCTGCGAACAAGCAACCAGAACCAAGTACGAACCAAGCCATGGCCACCCCCAAGAGCTCGTCGGCGAACCGCAAAAAGGGCGGCAAGAGGTCGCACCGCAAGCCGAAGCGGACGTGGAATGTCTACATCAGCCGCTCGCTCAAGTCGATCAACAACCATATGTCGATGTCCGGCCGGACGATGAAGATTGTGAACTCGTTCGTGAACGACCTCTTTGAGCGCATTGCGTCCGAGGCCGCCACGGTGGTGCGCGTCAACAAGAAGCGCACACTGGGTGCACGCGAGCTGCAGACGGCGGTGCGCCTCGTGCTGCCGGCGGACCTGGCGAAGCACGCAATGGCGGAGGGCACCAAGGCGGTGTCGCACGCCTCTAGTTAGATCCTTTGTGGCGTTTCTTGTTTTTACAAGCGTCTAGAAGCACTTTTTTTCGTTTTCTTTTTTTTGATTTAGGCTCCTTCACCCTCTTCCGTTTTTTTTTTTTTTTAATGCCGCGGGACGTAGCCCTCTGGGCGGCTCGTGGTGCGCGTGTGGTTTTCATGACGGGCCGCACGTGAAGTATAGAGGGAGTCTGATTGCTGTGCGGGTGGAGGTGCCCGATGCTCTCGCCCTGTTTGTGTGTCTGTGTGTTTGGCTGCAGCTGCTCTTGCCGGCTCTCCGCTGATGTGCTCTTTTTCCTCTCA
>NW_897170.1:0-856 GCF_000209065.1 Trypanosoma cruzi | reverse complement strand
TCCAGTGTGTGAACACGCAAACAGATATTGACAGAGAGTGTCTCTGACTCCCACCATTCACAATCGGAAACAAAAATTTGGACCACAACGTGTGATGCAGCGACCGCTCGAAAACGATCAGCCGAGTGCAGCACCCGTGTGGGCAAGAGCTCGCGAAATTCCTCCAAGCAGCGGATAATTCAGGGTTGTTTGGTGTCCAGTGTGTGAACACGCAAACAGATATTGACAGAGAGTGTCTCTGACTCCCACCATTCACAATCGGAAACAAAAATTTGGACCACAACGTGTGATGCAGCGACCGCTCGAAAACGATCAGCCGAGTGCAGCACCCGTGTGGGCAAGAGCTCGCGAAATTCCTCCAAGCAGCGGATAATTCAGGGTTGTTTGGTGTCCAGTGTGTGAACACGCAAACAGATATTGACAGAGAGTGCCTCTGACTCCCACCATTCACAATCGGAAACAAAAATTTGGACCACAACGTGTGATGCAGCGGCCGCTCGAAAACGATCAGCCGAGTGCAGCACCCGTGTGGGCAAGAGCTCGCGAAATTCCTCCAAGCAGCGGATAATTCAGGGTTGTTTGGTGTCCAGTGTATAAACACGCAAACAGATATTGACAGAGAGTGTCTCTGACTCCCACCATTCACAATCGGAAACAAAAATTCGGACCACAACGTGTGATGCAGCGGCCGCTCGAAAACGATCAGCCGAGTGCAGCACCCTTGTGGGCAAGAGCTCGCGAAATTCCTCCAAGCAGCGGATAGTTCAGGGTTGTTTGGTATCCCAGTGTGTGAACACGCAAACAGATATTGACAGAGAGTGTCTCTGACTCCCACCATTCATAATGGAAACAAAAA
>NW_897169.1:0-856 GCF_000209065.1 Trypanosoma cruzi | reverse complement strand
GCAGCGGTGCGTGTCGTGCAAAAGAGAGCACCAACGGGCGTGCATGGGTGTGCATGCATATATACAATGGGCACATTATTGTGTGTGCTCGTGGGGTGAGGTGAGGGCGAGAGTCCATGCAAGGGGACACACACACACACAGAGAGAGAAGGAAGAGTGTGTGTGCGGGCGGTGCATGGCTCTCTCACACTCACTCTCACGCGGCCACCACCGCAGCCGCAGCCGCACAAACCACGAAACAGATGGAATCAGTGCGATTGCAGAACTCGCACACCGTCCTGCAAACCAGAAGTTTAAAAAGCAATATGAAACAAGAATTCAAAAAAAAATGGAAAAAACTTAGGCTTCTGCGGGAATCGAACCCGCGTCCCCGGATGACATTGTGAGCGTGTTTGCCACTGAGCTATAAAAATGCGGTCGCGCGACTCCTTTTCACGTAAAGTATTAATTTCGATCTTCGAACAATCGAGCACATTTGCGTTGTCCCCTGGAAAACGAAAACGACATGTTTAGGGTGCGCCGCCGCAGCGTGGTTACTACGATAAGTTCGTCATATATCTCTCGTACGGGGCCGCAGCCGCAGCGTGGTTACTACGATAAGTCGTCATATATCTCTCGTACGGGGCCGCAGCCGCAGCGTGGTTACTACGATTCGTCGTGTTGTATCCAACGTCCGGGGCAGCCGCTGCAACTTGGATAATTCGACACGTCGTCCTGTATCTAACGTCCGGGGCAGCCGCTGCAAACTTGGATAATTCGACACGTCGTGTTGTATCCAACGTCCGGGGCCACCGCCCTACCATTTTTTATTTCTTGCAGCGGCCAACCCCGGCAGTAAGGACAAAAAAAAGAATCG
>NW_897168.1:0-856 GCF_000209065.1 Trypanosoma cruzi | reverse complement strand
GCTTATTGGGGCGTGTTGTTATTCGTCACGCGTCAGCACACACCGAGCAACATGTCAAAAAAAAAAAATGCAGGTTTTTTCCCCCTCGCGAGGGCCTCGGCAGCCACAATCCTGTGCGTGCGTGCATTCTCAGCGTTTTAAGCACGGCATGTGTGTGCATGTGTGTGTGTGTTTGTCAGCGCCTATACTTGCAGAGCAGCTGTGCGCCACAAGAGAGTCTGAAGAAAGCAACGGCAGAGAGAGGCAGATAAGCACACACGCAAATTACTCATATCATCACACACACACACACGCAGCCGCGGAATGGGTGCACTCAACCACAAAATCAAAAAGAAAAACAAAACAAAAAGCCGAAGCGTGGGACTACCAGCGCACACACACTCTCATTGCTCCCGTAAAGCAAAACACACACACAGGGAGAGAGAGAGAGGTCGCCCACTCAATGCAATGAAAACAAAACAGAAACAGTTACGGTGCTCCGCCCATGCAGCCAGGCAGGACGGCAGCGGTGCGTGTCGTGCAAAAGAGAGCACCAACGGGCCTGCATGGGTGTGCATGCATATATACAATGGGCACATTATTGTGTGTGCTTCGTGGGGTGAGGCGACGACGAGAGTCCATGCAAGGGGACACACACACAGAGAGAGAAGGAAGTGTGTGTATGCGGGCGGTGCATGGCTCTCTCACACTCACTCTCACGCGGCCACCACCGCAGCCGCAGCCGCACAAACCACGAAACAGATGGAATCAGTGCGATTGCAGAACTCGCACACCGTCCTGCAAACCAGAAGTTTAAAAAGCAATATGAAACAAGAATTCAAAAAAAAAAAAAATGAAAAAACTTAGGCTTCTGCGG
>NW_897167.1:0-856 GCF_000209065.1 Trypanosoma cruzi | reverse complement strand
GCGGCTGCTGCATCACACGTTGTGGTCCAAATTTTTGTTTCCGATTGTGAATGGTGGGAGTCAGAGGCACTCTCTGTCAATATCTGTTTGCGTGTTCACACACTGGACACCAAACAACCCTGAACTATCCGCTGCTTGGAGGAATTTCGCGAGCTCTTGCCCACACGGGTGCTGCACTCGGCTGATCGTTTTCGAGCGGCTGCTGCATCACACGTTGTGGTCCAAATTTTTGTTTCCGATTGTGAATGGTGGGAGTCAGAGGCACTCTCTGTCAATATCTGTTTGCGTGTTCACACACTGGACACCAAACAACCCTGAACTATCCGCTGCTTGGAGGAATTTCGCGAGCTCTTGCCCACACGGGTGCTGCACTCGGCTGATCGTTTTCGAGCGGCTGCTGCATCACACGTTGTGGTCCAAATTTTTGTTTCCGATTGTGAATGGTGGGAGTCAGAGGCACTCTCTGTCAATATCTGTTTGCGTGTTCACACACTGGACACCAAACAACCCTGAACTATCCGCTGCTTGGAGGAATTTCGCGAGCTCTTGCCCACACGGTTGGTGCACTCGGCTGATCGTTTTCGAGCGGCCGCTGCATCACACGTTGTGGTCCAAATTTTTGTTTCCGATTGTGAATGGTGGGAGTCAGAGGCACTCTCTGTCAATATCTGTTTGCGTGTTCACACACTGGACACCAAACAACCCTGAACTATCCGCTGCTTGGAGGAATTTCGCGAGCTCTTGCCCACAAGGGTGCTGCACTCGGCTGATCGTTTTCGAGCGGCTGCTGCATCACACGTTGTGGTCCAAATTTTTGTTTCCGATTGTGAATGGTGGGAGTCAGAGGCACTCTCTG
>NW_897166.1:0-856 GCF_000209065.1 Trypanosoma cruzi | reverse complement strand
TTTATTGGTGATTGCGTATTTTTGGCTTACCGGTGTGCCGCTCAGCGCCATTTTGTCTTACTTCTTTTCTGCTTATTGGGGCGTGTTGTTATTCGTCACGCGTCAGCACACACCGAGCAACATGTCAAAAAAAAACAAAATGCAGGCTTTTTCCCCCCTCGCGAGGGCCTCCGCAGCCACAATCCTGTGCGTGCGTGCATTCTCAGCGTTTTAAACACGGCATGTGTGTGTGCATGTGCTTGTGTGTTTGGCAGCGCCTATACTTGCGGAGCAGCTGTGCGCCACAAGAGAGTCTGAAGAAAGCAACGGCAGAGAGAGGCAGATAGCACACACGCAAATTACTCATATCATCACACACACACACACACACACGCAGCCGCGGAATGGGTGCACTCAACCACAAAAAAAAAAAGGAAAACAAAACAAAAAGCCGAAGCGTGGGACGACCAGCGCACACACACTCTCATTACCCCCGTAAAGCAAAACACACACACAGAGGGAGAGAGAGAGAGGTCGCCCACTCAATGCAATAAAAACAAAACAGAAACAGTTACGGTGCTCCGCCCATGCAGCCAGGCAGGACGGCAGCGGTGCGTGTCGTGCAAAAGAGAGCACCAACGGGCATGCATGGGTGTGCATGCATATATACAATGGGCACATTATTGTGTGTGCCTCGTGGGGTGAGGTGAGGGCGAGAGTCCATGCAAGGGGACACACACACACAGAGAGAGAAGGAAGAGTGTGTGTGCGGGCGGTGCATGGCTCTCTCACACTCACTCTCACGCGGCCACCACCGCAGCCGCAACCGCACAAACCACGAAACAGATGGAATCAGTGCGATTGCAGAACTCGCACA
>NW_897165.1:0-856 GCF_000209065.1 Trypanosoma cruzi | reverse complement strand
TTATGAATGGCGGGAGTCAGAGGCACTCTCTTTCAATGTATGTTTGCGTGTGCACACACTGGACACCAAACAACCCTGAACTATCCGCTGCTTGGAGGAATTTCGCGAGCTCCTGCCCACAAGGGTGCTGCACTCGGCGGATCGTTTTCGAGCGGCTGCTGCACCACACGTTGTGGTCTATGTTTTTGTTTCGAATTATGAATGGCGGGAGTCAGAGGCACTCTCTTTCAATGTATGTTTGCGTGTGCACACACTGGACACCAAACAACCCTGAACTATCCGCTGCTTGGAGGAATTTCGCGAGCTCCTGCCCACAAGGGTGCTGCACTCGGCGGATCGTTTTCGAGCGGCTGCTGCACCACACGTTGTGGTCTATGTTTTTGTTTCGAATTATGAATGGCGGGAGTCAGAGGCACTCTCTTTCAATGTATGTTTGCGTGTGCACACACTGGACACCAAACAACCCTGAACTATCCGCTGCTTGGAGGAATTTCGCGAGCTCCTGCCCACAATGGTGCTGCACTCGGCGGATCGTTTTCGAGCGGCTGCTGCACCACACGTTGTGGTCTAAGTTTTTGTTTTGAATTATGAATGGCGGGAGTCAGAGGCACTCTCTTTCAATGTATGTTTGCGTGTGCACACACTGGACACCAAACAACCCTGAACTATCCGCTGCTTGGAGGAATTTCGCGAGCTCCTGCCCACAAGGGTGCTGCACTCGGCGGATCGTTTTCGAGCGGCTGCTGCACCACACGTTGTGGTCTATGTTTTTGTTTCGAATTATGAATGGCGGGAGTCAGAGGCACTCTCTTTCAATGTATGTTTGCGTGTGCACACCACTGGACACCAAACAACC
>NW_897164.1:0-856 GCF_000209065.1 Trypanosoma cruzi | reverse complement strand
CAAAACCCCACTAAATTTCAGGTAAATATAACGTCCCAGCACACTGGCGGTGGCAACATTGTCACAGGTGGGCAGGGGACGCCTTGAGGCTCTCCGCCACCCTCAGAACAAACTCACGGCACTTGTCGAGCTGCGCGGGGGTGACATACTCATTCGCACAGTGTATGGCCCCGCCATTGGGTCCGCATATCACAGTTGGTGCGCCGGCAATCCCGCTGTAGTGGCCCGCCTCCGTGCAGCCAGCCAATTTCCAGACCTTGTAATCATTGTTAATGGCGCATACCAGCTTGGTGATGGGCGCCTCCTCACTGCCCTCAAACGACGGCGTTTCATCCCGCGGCGTGATAACAATTTCAGCGTCCTCAAACTCCACCTTCATGGCCGGGAGAAGCTGCGTCTCCACGTAAGACCGCACCTGCTGCATCATCTTGGAGACAGTCTCGTTGGGAAGCGCTCGAAACTCGAAGAGGAACTCGCACTCCGCGGGCACGGTGTTCGAGGCGTTGCCGCCACTGATGAGGTTCGTCGACAGCGTTGAGAACGGCACCTGGAAGTCATGCCGGGTGCCGTTCCGGCGGTACTCCTCCGCAATCTCGCGCAGCTTCGTAATGAGTTTTGTGGCGTAGTCGATGGCGTTGCAGCTTTCACCCGTCAGCGCGAGCGACGAATGCGCCGCCTTGCCCCGCACACGAACCCAAAAGTGGGAGGTGCCCTTGTGAGCAATCACCACAGTCATGCCGGTCGGCTCCCCAATGATGCAGCCTTCCGCCCTGACGTCGTGGTCCCGCGCAAACTCCGCCAGCTCCATGCCGCCGAGACAGCTCACCTCCTCGTCGTACGACCACGCAAAGTGATC
>NW_897163.1:0-856 GCF_000209065.1 Trypanosoma cruzi | reverse complement strand
TGTGCAAGCACGCGGTGTCTGTGCGTGGGGCTGTGAGCGTGTCGGGCTCCGCTGTGGCGCTTGTGCGGACCGACTTTTCGTCGACGGAGGACTACGCGGTGGCGTTTTATTCGACGGTGAGCCTGGATGGTGGGTCGATGCTGCTGGTGAAGGGCAACGTGCACGACGGCGTCTCGAGGGAGATGCTCTACGCTGCTGGCGCCGTGACCGCTGCTGGGAGCACGCTGAGCTTTGTGCGCAACCGAGCACTGCTGCCGCGGATGGTCTCGGTGAGCCTGTCGCTCTCGGCTGGGGCGCATGTGAGGGTGGTTTGCAACGACGCCGGTGGACGTGTCCTGTCGACGGCGGAGGAGTACGCTGCTGCTGGATTTGGCGACGCTGGGAGCATCGACGTTGCTGGGTGCGACGACTGCGACAGGGACACGCACTGCTACGCGCCCGGGACGGCGTCGGCGAGCATGAAGAACGGTGTGTGCGTGTGCGTGTGCGGCAGCGGCGGGTACGGCGAGGCGTGCGTGCCTGTGGGAGCTCCCGCGCTGCCGCCTGCTGTGGGCACCGCGTCGAGCGTGTTTGTCCGCGAGGGCGTGACGGTGCAGTCGGTGTTCGTTGTGCCTGCCGGCGCGAGCGAGGTGACGCTGCGCCATGTTGTGCTGGACGGCGTGAGTCCTGTGCTCTACGTGCCGTGGATGGCGCGGGACGGCGTGCGGATCGTTGTGCAGAACGTGTCGCTGCTGAACGGTGCCGTGCTGTACGTGATGGGCGGTGGAGCGTTGCGCGGTGCGGGGGCGGCGGTGAGCGACGAGAGCGGACCGGTGGAGCTGTCGGTGTGCAACGTGGAGGCGCTGAACGGTGCGCT
>NW_897162.1:0-856 GCF_000209065.1 Trypanosoma cruzi | reverse complement strand
GGTTCCTCTCCACCTCGGCCTTCGCGTCCTCCGTGGCCCGCAGGTTCTCGGCAAGCTCCTCGCGCTCAGCGGTCACGGACTCGAGGTTCCTCTCCACCTCGGCCTTCGCGTCCTCCGTGGCCCGCAGGTTCTCGGCAAGCTCCTCGCGCTCAGCGGTCACGGACTCAAGGTTCCTCTCCACCTCGGCCTTCGCGTCCTCCGTGGCCCGCAGGTTTTCGGCAAGCTCCTCGCGCTCAGCGGTCACGGAATCAAGGTTCCTCCCCACCTCGGCCTTCGCGTCCTCCGTGGCCCGCAGGTTCTCGGCAAGCTCCTCGCGCTCAGCGGTCACGGACTCGAGGTTCCTCTCCACCTCGGCCTTCGCGTCCTCCGTGGCCCGCAGGTTCTCGGCAAGCTCCTCGCGCTCAGCGGTCACGGACTCAAGGTTCCTCTCCACCTCGGCCTTCGCGTCCTCCGTGGCCCGCAGGTTTTCGGCAAGCTCCTCGCGTTCAGCGGTCACGGACTCAAGGTTCCTCTCCACCTCGGCCTTCGCGTCCTCCGTGGCCCGCAGGTTTTCGGCAAGCTCCTCGCGCTCAGCGGTCACGGACTCGAGGTTCCTCTCCACCTCGGCCTTCGCGTCCTCCGTGGCCCGCAGGTTCTCGGCAAGCTCCTCGCGCTCAGCGGTCACGGACTCAAGGTTCCTCTCCACCTCGGCCTTCGCGTCCTCCGTGGCCCGCAGGTTTTCGGCAAGCTCCTCGCGCTCAGCGGTCACGGACTCAAGGTTCCTCTCCACCTCGGCCTTCGCGTCCTCCGTGGCCCGCAGGTTTTCGGCAAGCTCCTCGCGTTCAGCGGTCACGGACTCGAGGTCCTCTCCACCTCG
>NW_897161.1:0-856 GCF_000209065.1 Trypanosoma cruzi | reverse complement strand
CGAAATGTGCAGCCTCCCAGTATCACTCTCCGAATTTCTTTAATATACCCATGTTTGCTTTTTCTTTCTTTTTTTGTCTGCTGTTTGTGCTTGTTGGGTTCAGTGGCATCCCTTTTTTCTGTTTTTTTTTTTTTTTTGTATTGTTGTAATTTTTGCCTGTTATGCTCAGCCATGACTGCCGTTTTTTTTTTTTTTTTTTGGTTCTGTTGCCCACACGCGACGACGGCCTTTTTGTTTCGCGTCCCACGTACCGCACAAAAGAGGACCGGAGGAACAGGCCGGATGTCGCAATAAAATGTAGAGGATGTTGTGCGGGCGGGTGGAACAATGCAGTGTCTTTTCTTTTTTGCGGGCAATATATGTATACACCCAGTCCCTCTGTGCTTTGGGACAGATGAAATGCAAACCGCTGCTAAGAGATACTTTTCCATTTCTGTTTTCCGGGAGTCCTGCTGGACTCACACTCTTTTTCTTTTTTCTTTTTGCTAACTCGCTGCGACTTGTTTCCGTTTGTGCTGTGCGCCACTGCCACTTTGTGTTACCGTGTCCGGTTGAGTGTCCTTCTGCCGGCTGTGCTGCTGACATGCCCCCGTTTCTTCTTCTTTTATTCCCTGCTATAGGCACCGATTGTCCGCAACGACGATTGTTTGTGTTCCCCTCAGCGATGGGACGGGAGCGACGGGGTGTCCGGCTTGGCCTTCTGCCTCTTCTGCAAAGGGAGGGGACGGTGTGTGCGGCGTGCCTCGTTGTGTGTGCGGGGCACCATCCATTGCAGCCTGCTGTGCGGCATGATGCCAATCTGTGAGGACGGAGCCGTGGCCGACTGTGCCGTGGGCTTGGGTGCGCCCCGTTCTTC
>NW_897160.1:0-856 GCF_000209065.1 Trypanosoma cruzi | reverse complement strand
ATCCCCCGCCGCAGTGCAGTGCTTCAACGGATTGTGCATGTCTCCGCGGGACACCCTGATGCGGATCGGAGCCCAGCCATCGTCCCCATCCTCGCTGGCGGCGGTGTACGCCTGCACGGCGCCCTGTCCCCGGCGCGGCACCTCACGCACCACCGCAGTCGGCAGCCGGCCGTATTTCTTCATCATCGCGTCAAACCCACAGCGGTGCTTCACTGCACGATCAGCGGCAACGCAAACACCGGCGCAACACACCACCATCATGAGCCACGGCAGCAGCAGTGGCAGCAGCGGCGCGGTGTGGCGTGGCTGGCGCATGGCTTCGGTACAATTTGTCTGTTCCTGAGGTGCGGGCAGCAGCAGTGGTATTAGTGGTGGTGGTGGTGGTGGTAGCACAGGCCTTGTCTGCGGGAGGAGAAGCAGAAGGAAAGAGGAACAGAGGGAGAAAGAGACGCTGCAGCCACAAGAGAGAAGGAGGGGCAGCACCACAAATTACCGCAGCGCACGCACAGACAACAACAAAAAACAGACACAGCCTCCAAATAAAGCCGAAGCATGGAAAAATGTTCGCCTGGGCTGCGAGCCGGATCCTGAACCGATACGTATAAATAAAACAGGACGGGAAAGAAGAGGGCCATGGAGAGGCAGCGGCCTCGCCACATCCTCAATGTTTGTCCCAACCACATCTATATGTTCGGATAGCCACCCTCGTGCCACGGTGCGGTGTGTTCGGATTGGGGATATTTATTACTTACGAGTTGGAAGAATTTGGGCCCTCCAGCCACAAGACCCCGCCGCAAGGTCGGAATCAAAGAGGGTGGATGGCAAAAATAAAAATAAAAACAAAAATAAAATTCGT
>NW_897159.1:0-856 GCF_000209065.1 Trypanosoma cruzi | reverse complement strand
CAAGGTCCGTTCCTGGACACGCTGTGGTGGCCGAAGGCGAACAGCATTTGCATGCGCAATACTCGGTACGGCGGGCGGAGAAGGAGCGGCCAGAGTCGACGAAGTGTCGGGTCAGAAGCCGTGAGAGGACCTGTTTTTGCAGGGCGGTGAGGAGAGAGAGTGAGCCTGTGAAGATTGGCGCCCTACACGGCGCAGCGCTTGTCTGCGGGATGCTGCTCAATGGCTTTCTTGTACCAAGGTGTGGGGCGATGCATTCGGCTCCGTGGCTGCATGGTATCCGTTCTGTGCCGACCCTGGCAGCGTTGAGCGGCGTTCCATTTAGGTAGAGCATCGCCGCTGCTCCAATTTTGACGCCGAGTTCCGCGAAGCCATCTGCCCATCATTCGCGGCGTTTTCTTCTGGGTGTGGCGACGGGCCTTTGAGCCGGAAGCGGTTATAAGCGTGAAGACCGGCTTGGTCGGGGCCATCCGCAGCGGCACCGTCGCGGGAGGCGCGGGCAGCGAGCTTTCGTCCGAAGCGCAGGGCGCAGGGCCATGATGAAGCCGTGCGGTTTTCTGGCGGGGTGCTGCGGGTGGCGGACGATGGAGGCAATAAAACGCAAAGCATCACCACGCGTCTCGCATCGGGGAGGGGGCTGCAGCTTTGCCTCAAACACGGCATCCTCCAGTTTACTGCCTCTCGGGGTTCGCGTGACTATTTTGCTCGCCTGGTACTGTGCGGGATCCGGCGTGCAGTGGGGCGTCGGGGAGGCGTCCCAACACCATGCTCTGACGCCGTGCGTCGCCTCCGCCTGCGGCAGCGCAATGTACACCGCCCTCAGTGTGTCCCACCTGGTTCCCCATGCAAAAGACAAAAT
>NW_897158.1:0-856 GCF_000209065.1 Trypanosoma cruzi | reverse complement strand
TATTATGACGTAACTAAAAAAAAAGACACACGCATGCAAACTCTTCCAAGTGGTGTTATTGCAGGGGGTGCTTTTGATGTTGACTCCTTTTGTCTGCCACGGCTGTTCGCTTCCGTCAGTTTCTCTGTTGGAACGAGGAGGATAGAGGGAGAGGGACGCCTTATGGGTGATTCCACGTGTTGTGCTGCCTTTAGCGGCTACGTAAGTCAGCTGCCCGTGACAGTGATTTTTTTTTTTTTTTTTTTGTATAAATATATTTTAATTTTTGTTCTGTTGGTGCTGCGGAGGTTAACTGGCGTCAGCACGTCCCTGTCTGCTTGTCTGTTTCTTTCTTGGCATGTCTTCTTTTTTCTGCGTCTCCATCTTTTTTTTTTTTTTTTCCTTTCTCATCTATTTTGTCTCCGCTCTTGCCTCACTCGATTCTCTGCATGCAAACCCACATGCATACTTCTCTCTCTGTGTGAATGCAAGAACGTTTTTAGGCGCGGTCAGCCGGAACCGACAGCGCCGACGGACGCCGGTAGACCGAACGGAATTGCGAGAGGGGGGAAGGAAGAAAAAATATAAACAAATCAATCAATCAATAAATAAATAAGGAGAGGACATGTCGGCGAGGGACTTCTTCTCCATTACTGACCCTGTGCAGAAGGAGCAGGCAAGGCACATGATCAGCAAGCTCCAGTCCAAGATTCTCTACAGCGAGAAGTACTACGATGACGAGTACGAGTACCGCCATGTTGTCTTGCCGAAGGACTTTGCCCGCCTGGTGCCTCGCCACCGCCTGATGGACGAGTCCGAGTGGCGCCAGCTGGGCGTTCAGCAGTCGGTTGGGTGGCGCCACTACATGTTTCACAAG
>NW_897157.1:0-856 GCF_000209065.1 Trypanosoma cruzi | reverse complement strand
TTCCATCAGTTTCGTGGTGTGTGCGGCTGCGGCTGCGGTGGTGGCCGCGTGAGAGTGAGTGAGAGAGCGCCATGCACCGCCCGCACACACACTCGTCTTTCACCCACTCTCTGTGTGTGTCCCCTTGCATGGACTCTCGCCCTCACCTCATCCCACGAAGCACACACATAATGTGCCCATTGTATATATTGCATGCACACCCATGCAGGCCCGTTGGTGCTCTCTTTTGCACGACACGCACCGCTGCCGTCCTGCCTGACTGCATGGGCGGAGCACCGTAACTGTTTCTGTTTTGTTTTTATTGCATTGAGTGGGCAACCTCTCTCTCTCTCCCTGTGTGTGTGTTTTGCTTTACGGGAGCAATGAGAGTGTGTGCGCTGGTCGTCCCACGCTTCGGCTTTTTGTTTTGTTTTTCATTGTTTTGTGGTTGAGAGCACCCATTCCGCGGGCTGCGTGTGTGTGTTTGTGTGTGATGATATGAGTAATTTGTGCGTGTGTGCTATCTGCCTCTCTCTGCCGTTGCTTTCTTCTGACTCTCTTGTGGCGCACAGCTGCTCTGCAATTATAGGCGCTGCCAAACACACAAGCACATGCACACACATGCCGTGTTTAAAACGCTGAGAATGCACGCACGCACAGGATTGTGGCTGCGGAGGCCCTCGCGAGGGGCGAAGAAGCCTGCGATTTGTTTTTTTGACATGTTGCTCGGTGTATGCTGAAATTATCCAAGTTGCAGCGGCTGCCCCGGACGAGAGATACATGACGACGTGTCGAATTATCCAAGTTGCGGCGGTCCGCCCCGAACGAGAGATACATGACAACGAATCGATGTATCCACGCTGCGGCGACGGCCCCG
>NW_897156.1:0-856 GCF_000209065.1 Trypanosoma cruzi | reverse complement strand
TTGGCGGTCCGACCCGCCTGCTGGACACCGCGCCGATGTGTGATCAGCGGGCTTGAGTCGCGCTCTGGCGGCGGCGTGCTGGTGGCGAACCGATTTCCGCCGGGCTCGCGCGTCACTGTGGTGGACTCGGTGCTGATTGCGGAGAGGCGTGTTGCGTACCGCGGCGCCTACGGCCTTGGCGATGCCTCCGCGTGCCTTGTGTTGCACAGCGTGAATCTGGCGGGGAGCGTGCTGACCATCGTGCGCTCGCATGTGGCGGCTGTGTTCCGCGACGCTGTTGGCTTGTTGGTTGTTGGCGGCGTGGCGCTGTCGTCGCGCGGTGCGCTGTACGTGGACGGGCTGTTGGTGCAGACGGCGCTGGGGCTGTGCGTGTCGGTGGAGGGCGGTGTTGCGGCCAGTGGCGGCTCCGTGGTGGCGTTTGTTGACAGCGGCTTCCTGCTGTGCAAGCACGCGGTGTCTGTGCGTGGGGCTGTGAGCGTGTCGGGCTCCGCTGTGGTGCTTGTGCGGAGCGACTTTGTGTTGACGGAGGACTACGCGGTGGCGTTTTATTCGACGGTGAGCCTGGCCGACGGGTCGATGCTGCTGGCGAAGGACAACGTGCACGACGGTGTCTCGAGGGAGATGCTCTACGCCGCTGGCGCCGTGACCGCTGTTGGGAGCACGCTGAGCTTTGTGCGCAACCGAGTGCTGCTGCCGCGGATGCTGTCGCTGAGCCTGTCGCTTTCGGCTGGGGCGCATGTGAGGGTGGCGTGCAACGACGCTGGTGGCCGTGTCCTGTCGACGGCGGAGGAGTACGCAGCGGCTGGTTTTGGCGACGCTGGGAGCATCGACGTTGTTGGGTGCGACGACTGCGACA
>NW_897155.1:0-856 GCF_000209065.1 Trypanosoma cruzi | reverse complement strand
TCCTCTTGAGCGGGTCCCGGTGTCGTAGGCGGTGAAGACGACGACGAATTCGTCTTTCTTGTGGCAAGAAGACCCGCCGCGACAGGCATGTTATTATTGATGGCATCCTCTGTAGCCATGTCCGTAAGCAGTGCTGCATGCGTTGTGGCATTTGTGACCCTTTCCGAAGCAGACAATTGCCGCGGGTCCGTAAGGGAGTCGTTGAGTAGCGCCTCTAATAACTCTGCCGACTCCTGTACATGCTCTGCATCCGCATAGGACTCTGTCATTGAAACTTCCTTCGCCAAGGCGGAATCATGACGCACCTCCTCCACCTCCGCGCCGCGAAAACCTTCTTCCTCCTCATCTACCAATAGATCCATTAAAAGTGTGTCAGGTGAAACAACCTCCGCCCTGTAGGCTGGTAACACCGTCGCATCCGGCACAAGCTGCATTAGGGTTGGAGAGAGGAGCGACTCCAGTTCCTCTTGTGAGGCAACCACATCTTGATGAACATTCACCTGATGTGCACTCTCTAATTCATCCAAGAGATCATTCAGAGTGCGGAAATCTTTGCTAATGCCAAGCGTCTCCTGCAATGCACGCAGTCGGTCAATAACGTCATCCTCAAAGACGGCACTCAGGTCCAAAAGGTAAGGCACAACAGGTGTGGGTGGTGCAGCAAACACATCGTCTGTGGCCATAGGCGGTGCGGTGCCCCCCGTCAGGGAGAGTTTACTACTGTGTGACAACATCGTCATAATCTGGTCAATTGAAACCACACTGACGTAATGAATTGACGAATTTTATTTGTGGCAAACATTCTTCCCAAGCAGTGCAAAACCCCAGAAGCGCCTCAGCAATCGATACTGATCTC
>NW_897154.1:0-856 GCF_000209065.1 Trypanosoma cruzi | reverse complement strand
GAGCTGAGACGAGGGGTGGTTCTGACACTTGCTGTCGCATGGAGGGAAACGCAACATGAAGGACGAGATGATGACTAGTGATATGGATGTTGGGCTGTACTCGGCACTGACGCTTGCAGCATTTGAGGACATGGGTGTTTATTTGGCAAACTACAGTGCGGCGGAGTTGTTGTGGTGGGGCAACAACTCTGGCTGTGGGCTGCTGGAAAAGAAGTGCTTGACCGACGGCATCAGCGAATACCCTGATCTGTTCTGCAATCAGTTTGACGTCTATGATTTCTGCACGTACGACCGTCTGTCTCTGGGGCGCTGTAAAATGAAGAGGCACGAGGAAGCCCTGCCAGAGGAGTATCGGTACTTCGCTGATCCCCGAGTTGGCGGTGATGACCTCTTCATGAGCAGATGTCCGTATGTTGAGGCGTATTCTGATACTGGGTGCACCAACGGCGATCCTTCCGTAATGCCTGGCAGTGTTGTTGGTCCGAACTCGCGGTGCGTGAAGGGGCAGGAACTTCAATTCGACGGCGAATATATTGGCGATGTGTGCGTGGACACTCGATGCGGCGACGGCACAGTGAGCGTGCGGTTCCTTGATGACGATGCGTGGCACGAGTGCCAGGAGGGTGAAACCGTCACGCCGCCATCGGGTCCCTGGCGTGGGAGCATTGTGTGCCCCCAATACGCCGATGTGTGCACCGCCTTCCCGAACATCAGCAGCCACCCAATACCGGTCGTTGACCCGCCTCTAGCGGACGACCCGACATCCGCGGAGGATGCGGAAGGAGACGAGGGTGAGGTTCCGAGGAAGCGGCCGCGGCGACTCTGATTCCGGGGTTTTGCCGCCAAATAAATTTAT
>NW_897153.1:0-856 GCF_000209065.1 Trypanosoma cruzi | reverse complement strand
AATATCTTTTTAATTTTCCTTGGTGCGCAAAATATATGCAGACAGTTTGTGGGGGCCACACGGCAGCCAGGCGAATTTTCCTTGTTTTCAAAATTGTGTGGAACAGTGATGGACGACTTCTTTTCTAAATATAATTATTTTGTGTGGTGGAGTTTGTATAGGATGAAGGGGAGCGTTTGCTTTGTTTCAAATAAAATTTTGTCTGGGTTGCCACTGCTTGGGCTGCAGTGCAGTCATGAGTTTGAGCGGTCTTCTTGTTGTTGTTTCCGCCGTGCACCTCCGCTGTACATTTTTTTGCGCGTCCCTCCGCATACTCCGCTCCCTTTTTTCTAATATTTTGCCTTGTGTTTCTGCAGGCACGCACAGCCACACACGCACACAAGATGCACATTGCAGTGGATTTGAATGCTTACTTTGTGGTGCATGCTGGCAGCTGCGTGTGGCGGCTGTTGTCTTCTTCCGTGGCCGTGAAGAGCAGGGAGGAGGGAGGGGGTGCGCAGCCCGACTCTCCTTTTCCGCGGGTTTGGTGCACCGCGTGTGACCGCATGGAGTGAGGCGCGGCATCCCGTTGAGGGCGGGATGGCAGTGTAAATTCATGTCGCCGCGTCGTGGATGGTTGGGGATCCGCTTCGGCGGGTGGCTGGTGGTGTGGGAGTGGGCGCCTTGTGCTGGCTGCGGGGACGTGGCCATATCCGTTGGCTGTGAGAATGAGGTGGAGGAGGATGAGGTTGTGGATCTCTCCTTCTTGTCCATGGTGGATGACTGCTGGCAGTGTGTGTGTGTATGTTGTGTGTGGGGACCGTTTTGCGTTGTGTGCACGCGGTGGGTTGTTGCCTTTTTTTTTTGATTCTCTCGA
>NW_897152.1:0-856 GCF_000209065.1 Trypanosoma cruzi | reverse complement strand
CATACACGCGACCCTCGGGCAAAAGCAGCAATACTTCCACCAGCACTGACGAGAGAGGGTGTAACAAATGAATCCCTCGCCGTACTGAGCCCAGTCTCCTCTTTCGGTGCAACCTGCGTCGTCTTCGGCACAAATAGATCGACCGTATGAGGCAATTGCAAATTCTCCGAATTAGTCGCCACGACGTTCGAAGCCCCACTGCCGCGGCACATCATCACGAAGAGGAGAAGCAGCACCGCGGAATTAATCACACGCCGGGACATGTTGGGCCTCGGCGGCTCACTCTCTCCTCCTTCCCTCCTCCTTCCGCTGGATCCGGTCACGCCGCGACGGTTGTGTGTGCGGGGTGCCTTCACAGCTACAACACGTGAGAGCATACAAATATGTGTGTGTGGGCGGTGTGTGTGCTGTTGGTCCTTTCAGAGCCTTCGAATTTCACAGTAGCGATTGGCGCTTTTTTGCTTGCTTTGCTAGCGTGACTGTGCGTGAGGTGGAGAGAGAAGAGAAATCAAGCCAAGAAAAGAGGTGAAAAAACGGTAACCACCGTCACCCATCCACACTGTGAGTGGCACCATCATCCCCGCCGCAGTCACTCCCAACAACAACAACTCACGCACACAGACACACGGAACAGGAGAAGGAAGAACAGTGCAGAAAAAACACACAGCAACTGCCACCAGCAGCAGAAGCCACGGCGGGCGCTTCTGCCACGCGTCAGCACACACCAGGCGACGCCCACACACATAAAATAACCAGCGGGTGGCGAAAAACCACAGCCGCCCTCCGCAGCACCCACGCGCTACCGCCAGTCGTTCCACTGTGTCCCTCCAGCGAAAAATCACCCCCTCCGCCGCCG
>NW_897151.1:0-856 GCF_000209065.1 Trypanosoma cruzi | reverse complement strand
CGAGCTCTTGCCCACACGGGTGCTGCACTCGGCTGATCGTTTTCGAGCGGCCGCTGCATCACACGTTGTGGTCCAAATTTTTGTTTCCGATTGTGAATGGTGGGAGTCAGAGGCACTCTCTGTCAATATCTGTTTGCGTGTTCACACACTGGACACCAAACAACCCTGAACTATCCGCTGCTTGGAGGATTTTCGCGAGCTCTTGCCCACACGGGTGCTGCACTCGGCTGATCGTTTTCGAGCGGCTGCTGCATCACACGTTGTGGTCCAAATTTTTGTTTCCGATTGTGAATGGTGGGAGTCAGAGGCACTCTCTGTCAATATCTGTTTGCGTGTTCACATACTGGACACCAAACAACCCCGAATTACCCGCTGCTTGGAGGAATTTCGCGAGCTCTTGCCCACACGGGTGCTGCACTCGGCTGATCGTTTTCGAGCGGCTGCTGCATCACACGTTGTGGTCCAAATTTTTGTTTCCGATTGTGAATGGTGGGAGTCAGAGGCACTCTCTGTCAATATCTGTTTGCGTGTTCACATACTGGACACCAAACAACCCCGAATTACCCGCTGCTTGGAGGATTTTCGCGAGCTCTTGCCCACACGGGTGCTGCACTCGGCTGATCGTTTTCGAGCGGCTGCTGCATCACACGTTGTGGTCCAAATTTTTGTTTCCGATTGTGAATGCTGGGAGTCAGAGGCACTCTCTGTCAATATCTGTTTGCGTGTTCACACACTGGACACCAAACAACCCTGAACTATCCGCTGCTTGGAGGAATTTCGCGAGCTCTTGCCCACACGGGTGCTGCACTCGGCTGATCGTTTTCGAGCGGCTGCTGCATCACACCTTGGGTCTAAC
>NW_897150.1:0-856 GCF_000209065.1 Trypanosoma cruzi | reverse complement strand
CGACATAACCCGCAACTGGAGCTTCACACTGCGGTAAACTTTCTTGGCCCGCTTATGTTGACAGAACTCCTTGTGCCCCTTCTTCGACGGAGTCAAGGACGTGTGGTGTATGTTTCGTCTGCGGCACACCGTTTCCCGCAGATGGTGCTGGAACCAGGCTTGTGGAAGACGCCGTCGAAAGCGGGCCTTAATGGACGTCTGCTGGATGCCGTTGAACAAATCAATCAGGGCGAATTGGGTTCAACGGGTCCGCTAAAGCGGAATACATTGGGTTGTGCTTTTGTTCGCTATGGAACAAGTAAATTGCTTAATATTTACCACGCTCACCACATTGCGCGACATCACAAGATTCCTGCGTGTTCTCTTCACCCCGGCTGTGTCGGGACAAACTTCTCGAGGGATCTTATGACTAGGGAGTGGATCCAACGCATCTACCAGTATGCCTCTCTCCTCTTTCTAAAGTCGTGGGGGGAGGGGCCGCAAACGACTTTGCACTGTGCGATGTGTGATGTCGAGGAATTAAGGCTTGTTGAGCCGCTGAAAAGAACAAACCGAACTGAACCTGTTAGTTCCTACTTTGTGGAGTGCGGCAACCAGACCATTGAGTCGCTGCTGCCTTACGGCTGGGATGTGGAGGAGGCAGATCGCATTGTAGAGTGGGGGAAAAAACTGGTTGGGCTGGCGCCGAAATAGAGTTGAAAAAAAAAAAAAAAAAAAAAAGAGAATTTTTATAACGGGAGCGGAGAAAAGCTTCACCGCCCTTGTCGTTACTTCTGTGTATGCGTGCATATTGTTTATCCCACACTGTTGTAGGAGCTTGTGAAGAGAATGATCGCGGGAGAGCTGGCTAACTCAA
>NW_897149.1:0-856 GCF_000209065.1 Trypanosoma cruzi | reverse complement strand
GCATCACTGTTAAGCATTCCGCTTGCACCAACGCCGCCGTCCTCACCGGCCGGTACCGCCGCGGCTACTCCCCGTAAGGCGGCACTCGACACGCAGTCCCTCCTCGCAAACACCGCTTCGCCATCCATTCCCCTCGCAAGCCCCGCGTCGTCCATTCCACCATCAGCACAGTAGCACACAGGCCACGCGTCACCACCAGCGGCACCGCATCACAGCACGCAGAGGACACACACCAGCAGCACACGGCCAGTCAACATCATCGCCATCACTCCTGTCACTTGCCTGCAGCCTTCAGCACAAACTAACTCCCCGTCAACGCAGAGTGAAAGGAAAAAGAAAAGACAAGCCAAGAACCGTCCCATCCATCAATGAGAGTCACGCACCACAACAACAATTGGGTGGGCATGGTTCAACAACAATCAAAAAAAGAAGTGCACCTCGCCAGTGCCCTGTTCCTCACACTCTCACAGTCACTGTTACTGTTATTCCCTCTCCTCGGACCTTCACAGGCACGCCACGCCCACTTCAACACGCGCCCCTCACAGCACGGGCAGTCCGTCATGCGCTCCCGCTGCGCCGCAAAGTCCGTCACCTCTTCCCAGTCGAACAGCTCCGTGTCCTCAACGTCCCTCACAATCGTCGGCATGCCACGGCCGCGCAACACCCACAGCGCCACAATGTCGTGCCGCCTCTCCTCCCCAATCATGAACGCAACGCCCAACGCGTACTGGCGCACGTGCTCCATGCGCTGCAACACAGGCCGATCAGATTGGGCGTCATGCACTGCATCTTGTCGTCCTCCGTGTACTTGAAGCAGACCCTCACATCCTCTCGAATCACAGTCTGGGTGCTGCAA
>NW_897148.1:0-856 GCF_000209065.1 Trypanosoma cruzi | reverse complement strand
GAGGGTTCGTCCGGTGCAACACTAAGAGAAAGGAGGTGGAGAGATAGTACACCGTCGAGATGACAAGGATAGCCGGTAACGCCACAGCCCAATATTTGTCCGGGTAATAGCTCATAAGCGTCCGGTCAAGCACATGCCTGGGAAGAAACGCCCAAAAAAAATACGTCACGAACACGGTGATGATGAGAAGCCAGGCAATAAAACCATTAATCGCCACATTATGTCCCTTGCTGACCCCAGAAGACGCGGTCTCGACTGGCGCTACAGATTTGAGTGACATGAGACCCTCACACAAGCGTTTTCCAAAACAAAACCCCAGGTACCGTTAACTCCTGCGCACAAGTAAGAAGCACACACACACACACACACACAGAGAGAGAGAGAGAGAGAAAGAACAACGGAAGTACCCAAGATAAAAGGAGCAAAAATGACACACAGCAATAAATTATATGCAATACATGCCTCAGGATCCAAAACAACAACAACAACAACTAAAAAAAGAACAAAGGATCATCATGAGACATCGCTTCGGCGACCACATCCTCATCTTCCCCCCTTCCTCCATCTCTTTAACTAACCAAAATAATTTTTAAAACGATGCACAAACGTTTACCTTCGCCACAAGGTTCATCTCTGTTTTTCTGTGTGGTTGCTTCGGAGCAATAAGTGATAGATGTGCGCAACGGTGTCAAAAAATAAGTTGTAAGTAATTTTACCAGATATAACGTTTGTGGCTTCGCAATCTTCCACGGCCACCCCATAGAAAAAACGGTATTGACACCAAACTCCGCCAGCATTCATGCGTCACTCCTCAGTGGTCAAGGAGAGCCTTCTCGTCATCCAAGAAAGCATCAGG
>NW_897147.1:0-856 GCF_000209065.1 Trypanosoma cruzi | reverse complement strand
CTGTTTGCGTGTTCACACACTGGACACCAAACAACCCTGAACTATACGCTGCTTGGAGGAGTTTCGCGAGATCTTGCCCACATGGGTGCTGCACTCGGCGGATCGTTTTCGAGCGGCCGCTGCACCACACGCTGTGGTCTAAATTTTTGTTTCGAATTATGAATGGTGGTGGTCAGAGACACTCTCTTTCAATGTCTGTTTGCGTGTTCACACACTGGACACCAAACAACCCTGAACTATACGCTGCTTGGAGGAGTTTCGCGAGATCTTGCCCACATGGGTGCTGCACTCGGCGGATCGTTTTCGAGCGGCCGCTGCACCACACGCTGTGGTCTAAATTTTTGTTTCGAATTATGAATGGTGGTGGTCAGAGGCACTCTCTTTCAATGTCTGTTTGCGTGTTCACACACTGAACGCCAAACAACCCTGAACTATCCGCTGCTTGGAGGAGTTTCGCGAGATCTTGCCCACATGGGTGCTGCACTCGGCGGATCGTTTTCGAGCGGCTGCTGCACCACACGTTGTGGTCTAAATTTTTGTTTCGAATTATGAATGGTGGTGGTCAGAGACACTCTCTTTCAATGTCTGTTTGCGTGTTCACACACTGGACGCCAAACAACCCGGAACTATCCTCTGCTTGGAGGAATTTCGCGAGCTCTTGCCCACAACGGTGCTGCACTCGGCGGATCGTTTTCGAGCGGCTGCTGCACCACACGCTGTGGTCTAAATTTTTGTTTCGAATTATGGATGATGGTGGTCAGAGACACTCTCTTTCAATGTCTGTTTGCGTGTTCACACACTGGACGCCAAACAACCCGGAACTATCCGCTGCTTGGAGGAATTTCGCGAGCTCTTG
>NW_897146.1:0-856 GCF_000209065.1 Trypanosoma cruzi | reverse complement strand
AAAACGATCAGCCGAGTGCAGCACCCGTGTGGGCAAGAGCTCGCGAAATTCCTCCAAGCAGCGGATAATTCAGGGTTGTTTGGTGTCCAGTGTGTGAACACGCAAACAGATATTGACAGAGAGTGCCTCTGACTCCCACCATTCATAATTGGAAACAAAAATTTGGACCACAACGTGTGATGCAGCAGCCGCTCGAAAACGATCAGCCGAGTGCAGCACCCTTGTGGGCAAGAGCTCGCGAAATTCCTCCAAGCAGCGGATAATTCAGGGTTGTTTGGTGTCCAGTGTGTGAACACGCAAACAGATGTTGAAAGAGAGTCTCTCTGACTCCCACCATCCATAATTGGAAACAAAAATTTGGACCACAACGTGTGATGCAGCGGCCGCTCGAAAACGATCAGCCGAGTGCAGCACCCGTGTGGGCAAGAGCTCGCGAAATTCCTCCAAGCAGCGGATAATTCAGGGTTGTTTGGTGTCCAGTGTGTGAACACGCAAACAGATGTTGAAAGAGAGTGTCTCTGACTCCCACCATTCATAATTGGAAACAAAAATTTGGACCACAACGTGTGATGCAGCAGCCGCTCGAAAACGATCAGCCGAGTGCAGCACCCGTGTGGGCAAGAGCTCGCGAAATTCCTCCAAGCAGCGGATAATTCAGGGTTGTTTGGTGTCCAGTGTGTGAACACGCAAACAGATATTGACAGAGAGTGCCTCTGACTCCCACCATTCATAATTGGAAACAAAAATTTGGACCACAACGTGTGATGCAGCAGCCGCTCGAAAACGATCAGCCGAGTGCAGCACCCTTGTGGGCAAGAGCTCGCGAAATCCTCCAAGCAGCGGATAATTCAGGGTT
>NW_897145.1:0-856 GCF_000209065.1 Trypanosoma cruzi | reverse complement strand
TTTGAAAATTTTTAAATTACACGACAGTTCAATGACAAATCGTGGAGTGGTGAATGCGGAGGAACTGCGGGGGGCGGGTGTGTGCCATCGTGTCGCGCTACCAGAAGACTCCACAGCGCCGGTTGCTGTCTGCGTCGCCGGCCGTCCGGGCAGCGGCAAGACAACCATTGCGAATATCCTCGCGGAGGAGGCGCGGGAGCTGCTGCGCAAAGTCTCCAGCGATCCCCGCGATCATGCGGAGAATGCGGTTGTTGTGATGCCAATGGATGGCTACCACCTCTACCGCAAAACTCTGCATGCGATGCCAAACCGCGAGGAGGCGATCGCGCGACGTGGGGCGGAGTGGACGTTTGACGCACGCAAGTTGTGCCGCGACCTACAGGCCATTCGTTTACCTTCTGAGACTGCCGACAAGAAGGGAGCACCGCTTTACGATGATGTCTTTGTGCCGTCCTTTGACCACAGCGTGGGTGATCCGAAGGAGCGTGACATTTGCGTCTCCGGCTCTGCGGCCATTGTGATTGTGGAGGGGAATTATCTCCTCTACCGCGGCACACCGACGTGGGCGGAGGTGAACCGCTGCTTCGACATGGGCGTGTTTCAGGCCTGCCCGGCAGCGACGTGTGCACGGCGGTTGTGCCGGCGACACATGGCGGCGTGGGGCATCAGCGAGGCGGAGGCGATGGTGCGGGCCACAGGGAGCGACGCAATGAACGGTGATCTCGTTGAAACGACGGGAAAGAACGCGGATATTGTGCTTCACTCCATCGAGAGCTCCATTTAAACATGCGTGTCCCTCTCGGTTCTCTCCTTCTTCATTTACGGGTCTCTCTTTTGTGGCCGCGCACGTGGATGC
>NW_897144.1:0-856 GCF_000209065.1 Trypanosoma cruzi | reverse complement strand
GTTCAACAATCGCATGCGGCGTCTCATCCTCAAGCAGGGCGGCCTCCAACGGCTCCGCCTCGTCGTGATCCAGACCCAGGCGGTGCTCGCGCTGTCGTTCAACAATCGCATGCGGCGCCTCATCCTCAAGCAGGGCGGCCTCCAACGGCTGCGCCTCGTCGTGATCCAGACCCAGGCGGTGCTCGCGCTGTCGTTCAACAATCGCATGCGGCGCCTCATCCTCAAGCAGGGCGGCCTCCAACGGCTGCGCCTCGTCGTGATCCAGACCCAGGCGGTGCTCGCGCTGTCGTTCAACAATCGCATGCGGCGTCTCATCCTCAAGCAGGGCGGCCTCCAACGGCTCCGCCTCGTCGTGATCCAGGCCCAGGCGGTGCTCGCGCTGTCGTTCAACAATCGCATGCGGCGCCTCATCCTCAAGCAGGGCGGCCTCCAACGGCTGCGCCTCGTCGTGATCCAGACCCAGGCGGTGCTCGCGCTGTCGTTCAACAATCGCATGCGGCGCCTCGTCCTCAAGCAGGGCGGCTTCACGTGCTGTGAAGCCCTGGCGGTCACGCGCAGCAAGGTCACGGTCACGCTTCTCAGCCATGAAAATAGGCTCGCCTTCCCTGTCACTGTAGAGGGCGGCCTCCAACGGCTGCGCCTCGTCGTGATCCAGGCCCAGGCGGTGCTCGCGCTGTCGTTCAACAATCGCATGCGGCGCCTCGTCCTCAAGCAGGGCGGCCTCCAACGGCTCCGCCTCGTCGTGATCCAGACCCAGGCGGTGCTCGCGCTGTCGTTCAACAATCGCATGCGGCGTCTCATCCTCAAGCAGGGCGGCCTCCAACGGCTGCGCCTCGTCGTGATCCAGACCCAGGCG
>NW_897143.1:0-856 GCF_000209065.1 Trypanosoma cruzi | reverse complement strand
ACCACAACGTGTGATGCAGCAGCCGCTCGAAAACGATCAGCCGAGTGCAGCACCCGTGTGGGCAAGAGCTCGCGAAATTCCTCCAAGCAGCGGATAGTTCAGGGTTGTTTGGTGTCCAGTGTGTGAACACGCAAACAGATATTGACAGAGAGTGTCTCTGACTCCCACCATTCACAATCGGAAACAAAAATTTAAACCACAACGTGTGATGCAGCAGCCGCTCGAAAACGATCAGCCGAGTGCAGCACCCGTGTGGGCAAGAGCTCGCGAAATTCCTCCAAGCAGCGGATAGTTCAGGGTTGTTTGGTGTCCAGTGTGTGAACACGCAAACAGATATTGACAGAGAGTGTCTCTGACTCCCACCATTCATAATCGGAAACAAAAATTTGGACCACAACGTGTGATGCAGCAGCCGCTCGAAAACGATCAGCCGAGTGCAGCACCCGTGTGGGCAAGAGCTCGCGAAATTCCTCCAAGCAGCGGATAGTTCAGGGTTGTTTGGTGTCCAGTGTGTGAACAAGCAAACAGATATTGACAGAGACAGCCTCTGACTCCCACCATTCACAATCGGAAACAAAAATTTAAACCACAACGTGTGATGCAGCAGCCGCTCGAAAACGATCAGCCGAGTGCAGCACCCGTGTGGGCAAGAGCTCGCGAAATTCCTCCAAGCAGCGGATAGTTCAGGGTTGTTTGGTGTCCAGTGTGTGAACACGCAAACAGATATTGACAGAGAGTGTCTCTGACTCCCACCATTCACAATCGGAAACAAAAATTTAAACCACAACGTGTGATGCAGCAGCCGCTCGAAAACGATCAGCCGAGTGCAGCACCCGTGTGGGCAAGAGCTCGCGAA
>NW_897142.1:0-856 GCF_000209065.1 Trypanosoma cruzi | reverse complement strand
CGAAGGTGCTTTGGATATTATTAGGGTCCAGCGATCTCACAAACGGAACGGTTGTGGCCGCGTGCAACACAGTGAATGACAAGGAGGGGGCGAGATACAGTATTCCGTCTGCGTACAATGCGACCATTCTGAGCTGCAGCGACCCATGCACCCTCGCGGCGTCGTGCTTCCCCGCGTACACGGCGACGGTGTCGAGTGATGGCTGCGCTTGCACGTGCGCTGAGGGCGGCCACGGCAATGCGTGTTTGCCCGTCGCTGTTCCCGAGCCACCGAGCACTGACGGCGCCGACTCGTGCGTACAGGACGTGCGTGTGGATGAGGAGGTGAACGCCGGTTTCGGGACGTCGGTGGTGTGTTACGTTGGTGTGACCTTTGCGGCGGACGTCGTGGTGGACGTGGAGTCGATGTCGGGGAGCGTGCGCAACGTGACGCTGGTGAACTGCACTTTTGTGGGCAGAGCGAGCCTGTACGTTGTTGGGTGGCGTTCCGACCCGCCTGCTGGCCAGCGCGCCGATGTGTTGATCGGCGGGCTCGAGTCGCGCTCCGGCGGCGGCGTGGTGGTGGCGAACCTATTTCCGCCGGGCTCGCGCGTCACTGTGGTGGACTCGGTGCTGGTCGCAGAGAAGCGCATTGCGTACCGCGGCGCCTACGGCCTTGGTGACGCCTCCGCGTGCCTTGTGGTGCACAACGTGAACCTGACGGGGAGCGTGCTGACGATTGCGCGCACGCAGGTGGCGGCTGTGTTCGGCGACGCTGTTGGCGTGTTGGTGGTTGGCGGCGTGGCGCTGTCGTCGCGCGGTGCGCTGTACATGGACGGGCTTTCGGTGCAGACGGCGCTGGGGCTGTGCGTGTCGGT
>NW_897141.1:0-856 GCF_000209065.1 Trypanosoma cruzi | reverse complement strand
AAGGGCGTGTTTGTGGTGGTCTGTCCTTTGTGCCCATTCTTCTCACCGTGTTGTTTTGGTGCGATTTCTCGTGCCGCGTGCTGTCCGCTCACTGCTCCTCCTGCCCCTTCCCTGTGTGTTGTCTTTGTGTTTGGTGAAGATCCTGCTGAGAGTGCACGAAAGGAATTTAAGAACGCAAAACATGTCTGACGCTGCCGTTCCGCCCAAGAAGGCCGCGCCGAAGAAGGCAGTGGCTAAGAGGACTCCCGCCAAGAAGACTGCTAGGAAACCAGCCGTGAAGAAGCCTGCTGCGAAGAAGAGGGCCGCCCCCAAGAAGAAGCCTGCAGCAGCCAAGAAGGCTGTTACTAAGAGTGCCAAGAAGCATGCGGCAAAGAAGGCACCCAAGAAAGCCGTGAAGAAGGCGCCGAAGAAGTAGGGATTTATTTTGGCTCAACCGTGCGTTCTCGCGATCCGTGTCGCTGGCGCACCTGGTAGATAACGATATGAACTTGTCACCGGTGGAGACGACGTCATGCCCGTTTTTCCATTACTAGAACTCTTGTTTCGTTTTTATTTTTGTTTGTTTTTGTTTCTCATCCCCAGTGCTGGGGGCTGCAGCAGCCCTTCTTCCGTGTGTGCATTCGCGACGGTGCTGTGGAAAAGCACTATAGAGAACCTGAAGGGCGTGTTTGTGGTGGTCTGTCCTTTGTGCCCATTCTTCTCACCGTGTTGTTTTGGTGCGATTTCTCGTGCCGCGTGCTGTCCGCTCACTGCTCCTCCTGCCCCTTCCCTGTGTGTTGTCTTTGTGTTTGGTGAAGATCCTGCTGAGAGTGCACGAAGGGAATTTAAGAACGCAAAACATGTCTGACGCTGCCGT
>NW_897140.1:0-856 GCF_000209065.1 Trypanosoma cruzi | reverse complement strand
GCGAACCTGAATTCCGTCGCATTCTCCTCTCATACACGTAACGTCCTTCAGTAAACTCCCCAGACTTGACAACTTTGTCTCCTGCCTTTCAATAAGAAGGGCATATTTCTCCTCGTACTCCTGTAACTGTCTTTGGTACTGCTCCCGGGCGGTTTTTTCCTGCTTCGTCTCCTCCAGGGCACGGTTCTGAATGTCAATGACACGTGTTCGGTTGTCAGCCATATCACGTTTCAACTGTCGAATAAATCGTTTATTTTCCTCGTTTCGCGTAGAGAGGGCAACAACATCAATAATTTTCTTCTGCAGTTCCTGATACGTCTCGGTTTGTTTCTGTGCCATGTCTTCATAGAGAGCCTTTTGATGTTCGTACATCTTTTCGTAACGGTTGCGTTCCCGCTGAAGCCTTTCATACTCGGCAAGAGGAACCATGCGTTCCTCGTGGTGAGCTGCATCTACACACCGCTCCACAGAGACGGTGCCGCCGTGATATGAATGATGATGGTGGCCGTGATGGTGATGCGATTGTCGTTGCTCTGAGGAACTCAACGTGCGAGAGGAGGCGTACCTGTGCGGCACCAATGACAGGGAGCGTCGTGGCGTAGGTGACTTCGAAAATGATAGGCGAGTCGTGCCACTGTTTGTCAAGTCAGAAAGAGGAGGCCCCCGATCAGCCTTGGCGCTAAAACCTTTTCCAATGCTATTGCTGTCGTATTCCGTGATGTCAACAGCGTGGCCACCGTTTGCAGGCAGACGCTGCGGGGGAAAGGATGGCCACCACCGACGGAGCCGAGCTGATGCATCGGGCGGTGGGCTCGTCGACAGAATCCTCTAAATAAATGGCGGTATCGTCAGTGGA
>NW_897139.1:0-856 GCF_000209065.1 Trypanosoma cruzi | reverse complement strand
TCAGGGTTGTTGGGTGTCCAGTGTGTGAACACGCAAACAGATATGGAAAGAGAGTGTCTCTGACTCCCACCATTCACAATTGGAAACAAAAATTCAGACCACAACGTGTGATGCAGCAGCCGCTCGAAAACGATCAGCCGAGTGCAGCACCCGTGTAGGCAAGAGCTCGCGAAATTCCTCCAAGCAGCGGATAATTCAGGGTTGTTTGGTGTCCAGTGTGTGAACACGCAAACAGATATTGAAAGAGAGTGTCTCTGACTCCCACCATTCACAATTGGAAACAAAAATTTAGACCACAACGTGCGATGCAGCGGCCGCTCGAAAACGATCAGCCGAGTGCAGCACCCGTGTAGGCAAGAGCTCGCAAAATTCCTCCAAGCAGCGGATAATTCAGGGTTGTTTGGTGTCCAGTGTGTGAACACGCAAACAGATATTGACAGAGAGTGTCTCTGACTCCCACCATTCACAATTGGAAACAAAAATTCAGGCCACAACGTGTGATGCAGCAGCCGCTCGAAAACGATCAGCCGAGTGCAGCACCCGTGTGGGCAAGAGCTCGCGAAATTCCTCCAAGCAGCCGACAATTCAGGGTTGTTTGGTGTCCAGTGTGTGAACACGCAAACAGATATTGACAGAGACTGCCTCTGACTCCCACCATTCACAATCGGAAACAAAAATTCAGACCACAACGTGTGATGCAGCAGCCGCTCGAAAACGATCAGCCGAGTGCAGCACCCGTGTGGGCAAGAGCTCGCGAAATTCCTCCAAGCAGCCGACAATTCAGGGTTGTTTGGTGTCCCAGTGTGTGAACACGCAAACAGATATGACAGAGACTGCCTCTGACTCCCACCCTTCC
>NW_897138.1:0-856 GCF_000209065.1 Trypanosoma cruzi | reverse complement strand
ACATGGAGGTCAGACGGTTGAAAGACAAGTAATTATTTGATTTTTAATTTGTGGGCTAAATGTACAAACAGTTTGGTGGGCCACACGGTAACCGGGTGATTTTTTTTTCCTTTTTTTAGGAGTAAGAGCAATGGAGGACGACTTCTTTCTTGCGTTTTTTTCTTTTTATATAATTACTTTGTGCGGGCTGGAAAGATAATGGTGAAAGGGGAGGCTTTTTTTTTTTGGTAATTGTTTTAAATAAATCTTGTATGACTCGCCACTGCTTGGGCTGCGGTGCAATCGTGAGTTTGAGCAGTCATGTTATTTCTACCATGCGGCTCTGCTGTGCATTTTGTTTTTGCGTTTCTTCACATGCTCCGTTTCTTTTTTTACTTCTTTACCTCTTGTTTCTGCAGGCACGCACAAGCACACGCACACAGAGTGCAAATCACAGTGGATTCGGATGGTTCTTTCGCGGTGCGTGTGGCAGCAGCGTGTGGGTGCTGCTTTTACCCGTGGGCATGAAGCGAAGGGAGGAGAGAGGCAGCGCGCAGGGCGAGTGTCTCTTCCTGATGGTGTGGGGGCGCTGCGTTTTGACCGCATGGAGTGAGGCGCCGCGTCGTGGATGGATGAGGAATTGCTTCTGCGTGTGGCTCTTTGGGTGATTGCTTGCTCCGTGTGCGTTGTGTTTGTTGGCAGCGGGGCTGTGGCCGTATGCCGTTGGCCGTGGGATTGAACTGGAGGCGGTGGCGGTGTGTCCCTTCTCTTCCCCTTCCATTGGTGGTTGATTGCTGGCGGTGTGTGCGTTTGTTGTGTGGAGGGCCGAATCCTCTCACCCGCGGACTGACAGCGCTGCGATGGTGTCTGTGTGTGT
>NW_897137.1:0-856 GCF_000209065.1 Trypanosoma cruzi | reverse complement strand
GTCGGCGGTTGCACATCGCGTGGCGCGTCGCCGGGTACGACCATACTTGGCCGAGTGCACCACATCCCGTCCGATTTGTGAAGTTAAGCGGCCACAGGCCTCGTTAGTACGGCGATCAGTGATGGCGCTGGAACCCGGGGTGCCGTACCCTTCCCACTTTTTTTTTTTCTTTCCGCCACCGCGCGCCGCCAGTCGCTTTTTCACCGAGCCGAGGCGGGCGGTGGGTGGGCTTTTCGAGCGCGCGGGCGCCGCAGCAAAAAAGAAAAATTGCTGACGCAGTTCCCGCGCCACATGTGGGGAAGCGAAGCGTCCGGAGGCTTCGTGGCAAAATCCGGAAAGGGGCCTGCGGAGCCTCATTTTCCATGTGTTTTTTTTTTTCCTTTTAAAAATTTCTTCTTGCCGTTTTTCCTAAATTTTTTCCCCCTGTTTTCATCATCTCCCGTGGCGTCGGCGGTTGCACATCGCGTGGCGCGTCGCCGGGTACGACCATACTTGGCCGAGTGCACCACATCCCGTCCGATTTGTGAAGTTAAGCGGCCACAGGCCTCGTTAGTACGGCGATCAGTGATGGCGCTGGAACCCGGGGTGCCGTACCCTTCCCACTTTTTTTTTTTCTTTCCGCCACCGCGCGCCGCCAGTCGCTTTTTCACCGAGCCGAGGCGGGCGGTGGGTGGGCTTTTCGAGCGCGCGGGCGCCGCAGCAAAAAAGAAAAATTGCTGACGCAGTTCCCGCGCCACATGTGGGGAAGCGAAGCGTCCGGAGGCTTCGTGGCAAAATCCGGAAAGGGGCCTGCGGAGCCTCATTTTCCATGTGTTTTTTTTTTTCCTTTTAAAAATTTCTTCTTGCCGTTTTTCCT
>NW_897136.1:0-856 GCF_000209065.1 Trypanosoma cruzi | reverse complement strand
GTCCCACGCTTCGGCTTTTTGTTTTGTTTTTCTTTTTGATTTTGTGGTTGACTGCACCCATTCCGCGGCTGCGTGTGTGTGTGTGTGATGATATGAGTAATTTGCGTGTGTGCTTATCTGCCTCTCTCTGCCGTTGCTTTCTTCAGACTCTCTTGTGGCGCACAGCTGCTCTGCAAGTATAGGCGCTGACAAACACACACACACACATGCACACACATGCCGTGCTTAAAACGCTGAGAATGCACGCACGCACAGGATTGTGGCTGCCGAGGCCCTCGCGAGGGGGAAAAAACCTGCATTTTTTTTTTTTGACATGTTGCTCGGTGTGTGCTGACGCGTGACGAATAACAACACGCCCCAATAAGCAGAAAAGAAGTAAAACAAAATGGCGCTGAGCGGCACACCGGTAAGCCAAAAATACGCAATCACCAATAAAAAAGCCGGCGATCACCCAGCAGGCACATCAAGCGTCCTCAAAACCAACCTGGAACAGACAAAAAAAAAGAGGCAATCATAGAAAACAAAGATCCCCGCCCCCAAACAGGAAAAACATTAAAGAAAACGCGATTCTTTTTTTTGTCCTTACTGCCGGGGTTGGCCGCCGCAAGAAATAAAAAATGGTAGGGCGGTGGCCCCGGACGTTAGATACGGGACGACGTGTCGAATTATCCAAGTTGCAGCGGCTGCCCCGGACGTTAGATACAGCACGACGTGTCGAATTATCCAAGTTGCAGCGGCTGCCCCGGACGTTAGATACAGCACGACGTGTCGAATTATCCAAGTTGCAGCGGCTGCCCCGGACGTCAGATACAGCACGACGTGTCGAATTATCCAAGCTGCAGCGGTGGCCTCGGGC
>NW_897135.1:0-856 GCF_000209065.1 Trypanosoma cruzi | reverse complement strand
CGAGTGCAGCACCGTTGTGGGCAAGATCTCGCGAAATTCCTCCAAGCAGCGGATAGTTCAGGGTTGTTTGGCGTCCAGTGTGTGAACACGCAAACAGACATTGAAAGAGAGTGTCTCTGACCACCACCATCCATAATTCGAAACAAAAACATAGACCACAGCGTGTGGTGCAGCAGTCGCTCGAAAACGATTATCCGAGTGCAGCACCCCTGTGGGCAAGATCTCGCGAAATTCCTCCAAGCAGCGGATAGTTCCGGGTTGTTTGGCGTCCAGTGTGTGAACACGCAAACAGACATTGAAAGAGAGTGTCTCTGACCACCACCATCCATAATTCGAAACAAAAACATAGACCACAACGTGTGGTGCAGCAGCCGCTCGAAAACGATTATCCGAGTGCAGCACCCCTGTGAGCAAGATCTCGCGAAATTCCTCCAAGCAGCGGATAGTTCAGGGTTGTTTGGCGTCCAGTGTGTGAACACGCAAACAGACATTGAAAGAGAGTGTCTCTGACCACCACCATTCATAATTCGAAACAAAAACATAGACCACAGCGTGTGGTGCAGCAGCCGCTCGAAAACGATTATCCGAGTGCAGCACCCCTGTGAGCAAGATCTCGCGAAATTCCTCCAAGCAGCGGATAGTTCAGGGTTGTTTGGCGTCCAGTGTGTGAACACGCAAACAGACATTGAAAGAGAGTGTCTCTGACCACCACCATCCATAATTCGAAACAAAAACATAGACCACAGCGTGTGGTGCAGCAGCCGCTCGAAAACGATTATCCGAGTGCAGCACCCCTGTGGGCAAGATCTCGCGAAATTCCTCCAAGCAGCGGATAGTTCAGGGTTGTTTGGCGTCC
>NW_897134.1:0-856 GCF_000209065.1 Trypanosoma cruzi | reverse complement strand
CTTCTTCTCGCGTGCAAGCTCCTGTGCGCGGGCATTCATGCTCTCCTCAAGCGCAGCGATCTCCCTCGCGTTCCTGCGCGGGTCCTTCTCGAGCAGTTGCCTGCGCTCCTGCTCCATCGCAACAAAGTCGCTGTCGTCGTCGAGCGGCAGCTCTCGCAGCGGCACGCCCTCCGGCTTCTGGTCGAGGAACTCGCGGTCAGCAAGCTTCTTCTCGCGTGCCAGCTCCTGTGCGCGGGCATTCATGCTCTCCTCAAGCGCAGCGATCTCCCTCGCGTTCCTGCGCGGGTCCTTCTCGAGCAGTTGCCTGCGCTCCTGCTCCATCGCAACAAAGTCGCTGTCGTCGTCGAGCGGCAGCTCTCGCAGCGACACGCCCTCCGGCTTCTGGTCGAGGAACGCGCGGTCGGCAAGCTTCTTCTCGCGTGCCAGCTCCTGTGCGCGGGCATTCATGCTCTCCTCAAGCGCAGCGATCTCCTTCGCGTTCCTGCGCGGGTCCTTCTCGAGCAGTTGCCTGCGCTCCTGCTCCATCGCAACAAAGTCGCTGTCGTCGTCGAGCGGCAGCTCTCGCAGCGACACGCCCTCCGGCTTCTGGTCGAGGAACTCGCGGTCAGCAAGCTTCTTCTCGCGTGCCAGCTCCTGTGCGCGGGCATTCATGCTCTCCTCAAGCGCAGCGATCTCCCTCGCGTTCCTGCGCGGGTCCTTCTCGAGCAGTTGCCTGCGTTCCTGCTCCATCGCAAGAAATTTTGGATCTTTATCTAGTTGGAGGTGTTGTATGTGAATTCCTTTGGGATTTGCTTCAATATATGGGTAATTTTCTTCTGTTGTTTTTTCGGCCATTGCATTTACAATTGCCTGTAGT
>NW_897133.1:0-856 GCF_000209065.1 Trypanosoma cruzi | reverse complement strand
AGGAATTTCGCGAGCTCTTGCCCACACGGGTGCTGCACTCGGCTGATCGTTTTCGAGCGGCTGCTGCATCACACGTTGTGGTCCAAATTTTTGTTTCCAATTATGAATGGTGGGAGTCAGAGGCTGTCTCTGTCAATATCTGTTTGCTTGTTCACACACTGGACACCAAACAACCCTGAACTATCCGCTGCTTGGAGGAATTTCGCGAGCTCTTGCCCACACGGGTGCTGCACTCGGCTGATCGTTTTCGAGCGGCCGCTGCATCACACGTTGTGGTCTAAATATTTGTTTCCAATTATGAATGGTGGGAGTCAGAGGCACTCTCTGTCAATATCTGTTTGCGTGTTCACACACTGGACACCAAACAACCCTGAACTATCCGCTGCTTGGAGGAATTTCGCGAGCTCTTGCCCACACGGGTGCTGCACTCGGCTGATCGTTTTCGAGCGGCTGCTGCATCACACGTTGTGGTTTAAATTTTTGTTTCCGATTGTGAATGGTGGGAGTCAGAGACACTCTCTGTCAATATCTGTTTGCTTGTTCACACACTGGACACCAAACAACCCTGAATTATCCGCTGCTTGGAGGAATTTCGCGAGCTCTTGCCCACACGGGTGCTGCACTCGGCTGATCGTTTTCGAGCGGCTGCTGCATCACACGTTGTGGTTTAAATTTTTGTTTCCGATTGTGAATGGTGGGAGTCAGAGACACTCTCTGTCAATATCTGTTTGCGTGTTCACACACTGGACACCAAACAACCCTGAATTATCCGCTGCTTGGAGGAATTTCGCGAGCTCTTGCCCACACGGGTGCTGCACTCGGCTGATCGTTTTCGAGCGGCCGCTGCATCACACGT
>NW_897132.1:0-856 GCF_000209065.1 Trypanosoma cruzi | reverse complement strand
CGTGTTGTTATTCGTCACGCGTCAGCACACACCGAGCAACATGTCAAAAAAAAACAAATTGCAGGCTTTTTCCCCCCTCGCGAGGGCCTCCGCAGCCACAATCCTGTGCGTGCGTGCATTCTCAGCGTTTTAAACACGGCATGTGTGTGCATGTGCTTGTGTGTTTGGCAGCGCCTATACTTGCGGAGCAGCTGTGCGCCACAAGAGAGTCTGAAGAAAGCAACGGCAGAGAGAGGCAGATAGCACACACGCAAATTACTCATATCATCACACACACACACACACGCAGCCGCGGAATGGGTGCACTCAACCACAAAATCAAAAAGGAAAACAAAACAAAAAGCCGAAGCGTGGGACGACCAGCGGACACACTCTCATTACTCCCGTAAAGCAAAACACACACACAGAGGGAGAGAGAGAGAGGTCGCCCACTCAACGCAATAAAAACAAAACAGAAACAGTTACGGTGCTCCGCCCATGCAGCCAGGCAGGACGGCAGCGGTGCGTGTCGTGCAAAAGAGAGCACCAACGGGCCTGCATGGGTGTGCATGCATATATACAATGGGCACATATTGTGTGTGCCTCGTGGGGTGAGGTGAGGGCGAGAGTCCATGCAAGGGGACACACACAGAGAGAGAAGGACGAGTGTGTGCGGGCGGTGCACGGCTCTCTCTCCCTCACTCTCACGCGGCCACCACCGCAGCCGCAGCAGCACAAGCAACAAGAAGAAGAAGCAAAAGAGGGGAAGGTGGTGTGGGGAGACCGCGGTGCTGCTGTCACTGTCGCCTGTATTTGCGGTGGCATTTGTACGAAGGGCGTTTTTGTCTTTCGCTGAATCCTCGCCGTTTTCCGCGGG
>NW_897131.1:0-856 GCF_000209065.1 Trypanosoma cruzi | reverse complement strand
TGCAGCTGCATCCATGTCCCCCTCCGGTGCCCCCACCAAAGCGCAAGCAACATGCACCAGACGGCCCAACTGTGTCGGTGAAAGGATAAAGAAGAAGGACTTCGTCGTAATCTTCATGTCAAGATGCGCCTCTGGCCCCTGAGTTGGGTTTCGTCCCTCACCAAAGCGCAGTACAATGTCATTGTTGAACTCGTCCGTTCGTCCACCACAAAGGAAAACGTCTGCAAGATCAACGGACTCCTCCAATTCGTCATCCGTAAAACGCATTGTGCGCCGCTGTCCGTATGGGTACACGGCCGCACGAACACCGGAGAATCGAATGCGTTTGTGAACCAAATCGCCATCTGGATCCGAGCACATATCCTCTAGCTCAAATCCTCCTTCAAATGAGACCAACAATTCCAAACTACCGTCTGGGGGTTCCCGTCCCGGCACAATTCGCTCGCCCAAGGGCGGGATACGCAAGATTATGCTTACATTCCGTATACAACCCCTCACACTATGAGCAAACTGCTTGATTGTTCGCTCAAACACCTCCAGTCCGCCATCAATATGGCGGAATGGCGAAGACTGTCCCGTGGAATACGCTGCCTCATCCATCGCAGGGCGTACCACACTCTCCTCGACCCCTTTTCGCAGACTATCGCTTATAAAGAGGGAAGAGTATATGGTGTCCTCTTCTACGCCAATGTTCTCATCATCCCAGCCACTCCTCGGAAAAGTTGCACTTTTTTCATGACCACGACGATCCCTCGTGTCCCTCATTTGACTTACGTTGCGACTCCGGCGACCTGTTGGAACAGAACACTCTATTTTTGGAATGACATCCAACACAAGTTGCAGGCCGTCAACCTCA
>NW_897130.1:0-856 GCF_000209065.1 Trypanosoma cruzi | reverse complement strand
GCGGGTGCTGCACTCGGCTGATCTTTTTCGAGCGGCCGCTGCATCACAGGTTGTGGTCCAAATTTTTGTTTCCGACTGTGAATGGTGGGAGTCAGAGACACTCTCTGTCAATATCTGTTTGCGTGTTCACACACTGGACACCAAACAACCCTGAACTATCCGCTGCTTGGAGGAATTTCGCGAGCTCTTGCCCACACGGGTGCTGCACTCGGCTGATCGTTTTCGAGCGGCTGCTGCATCACACGTTGTGGCCCAAATTTTTGTTTCCAATTATGAATGGTGGGAGTCAGAGACACTCTCTGTCAATATCTGTTTGCGTGTTCACACACTGGACACCAAACAACCCTGAACTATCCGCTGCTTGGAGGAATTTCGCGAGCTCTTGCCCACACGGGTGCTGCACTCGGCTGATCGTTTTCGAGCGGCCGCTGCATCACAGGTTGTGGTCCAAATTTTTGTTTCCGACTGTGAATGGTGGGAGTCAGAGGCACTCTCTGTCAATATCTGTTTGCGTGTTCACACACTGGACACCAAACAACCCTGAACTATCCGCTGCTTGGAGGAATTTCGCGAGCTCTTGCCCACAAGGGTGCTGCACTCGGCTGATCGTTTTCGAGCGGCTGCTGCATCACACGTTGTGGTCCAAATTTTTGTTTCCGATTGTGAATGGTGGGAGTCAGAGACACTCTCTGTCAATATCTGTTTGCGTGTTCACAGACTGGACACCAAACAACCCTGAACTATCCGCTGCTTGGAGGAATTTCGCGAGCTCTTGCCCACACGGGTGCTGCACTCGGCTGATCGTTTTCGAGCGGCCGCTGCATCACACGTTGTGGTCCAAATTCTTGTTTCCGAT
>NW_897129.1:0-856 GCF_000209065.1 Trypanosoma cruzi | reverse complement strand
TTCCACAAGTCTATAATATTCCGCAGAGTTGCTCATGGCAGTGTCTCCACCATCCCGCACGTGAAACAAATTAAACTTCTTCTCCCTGAGACCCAAAGCTACCAAAGCAAAAGCGAGCCGAGCATCCAACGGCTGCACTGGCCCAACCCCAAAAAGCTGCACCAAGTACACAATGACAGGATCGCGACGGCGACACCGCAGAAAAATAGGGTCCACTGCGGAGATTAGTTTGTGCTGCACACAGTTGCGGTGTCGCCGGACTTATCGCATCGCCAAAAACAAAAACAATTATCCTGCAGCGTGCGGGGAGGACGTTTCACTAGCGCATCATCGACGGAGCCAAACAACTGTACCGTCAGCAGAGGGCAGCGGTCGGCGGGGAAGCGAAGGTGGTGGAACTGTTGGGGAGGGTCGATGCGCAGTGTCCCCCACAAATACGAGGCGGATGAGGCGAAACACACTCGCCTGAACGTCACCGGCCACCAAAATGCATGGCTCCCTGCCGGGAATATTGATGAGCTCGAGCCTGGAGCAGCTACTCGCAGTGCGTGAAAGCGTCTTCCTGCACTGACGCTGCGATTCACATTAGACGGGCAACTTCAGCACAGTCGATCCCCAGCAGTAAAATGCAGCTGGCAGTGACGCTGCGGATTATCGATTTCCCCGGGCAACGGAGGGCGGAGAAGAAAACTGGTCTCCCCAGCTGCGCGGCATCCATCCATCCACTCTGTGCGCTCGGAGTGCCCCGCAGCTGCCTTGAGAGATGCAGCGGACAGACCTCCGTTAGTTTCGCCTCGATCCGTCGACGAAGAATTTCGCGGCGCTGTCGGCACACACCGAAGTCTCCCTCGTGCCC
>NW_897128.1:0-855 GCF_000209065.1 Trypanosoma cruzi | reverse complement strand
GCATGGCGGCACTGCAGTCCTTCGGTCTTGACGTTGTGACGCCGCAACCGGCAGTAGAGCTGGGGACAGACGAATACGCAGCCCTGCGAGACGGCATGGCGCGTCGTCTTAACTGTGGGGGTGCGGTGGTGAACGGCTGCAACGAGGCGGGGGTTGTTGTGCGGATGTGGAGGCAGCGGTCCCACGCATACGCAATGGAGCGTGCGGCGCAGGAGGCCATCGTCACGCACCGTTTGTGCGGTGTGGCGCTCCGCTTGAGGCTCGCAGGCAAGCTCGCCGGGCTGCCAGAGGAGGTGCGCCGGTGCCTCGGCGACTGGGAAGCGGAACGCCTCGAATACCTTGTGCGGTTTGCAGCGTGGCTGCATGTGACGGGGCGGCAAACGGCGCGAACGGACCTCGGCGGGCTGTAAGACCTGCGCCGCCGATGGATCTCGCTGCAAGCCCACTTCACGCAGTGTGTCGCCGCCGATGCGCACGTGCGGTCCCAAGTGATGCACTGCGAGCCGTCCGGTGACGACGCCGTCACCAGCGACCCCGACGCTGTCGTCTGCGTTGGTCCGCAGGGCTGCGGCAAGTCCACATTCTCCCGCACCCTGTACGCTCTGCTGCGCCAGGCAGGGCTTTCGCCATGCTGGATCAACCAAGACGAGGCCGGGGGAAGGCGGCAGTTTCTTGACGCCATTCGGCGCGCGCAGCGAGGTGGCCACACGCACCTCATCATCGACAAGATGAACCTCGATGAGGCCGCACGCGACGACTACGCCGATCTCGGGCTCAGGGCATTGCCAGTGGTATGGCCACACCCCGATGGCACGGATGCACTAGTGGACATCTGCTTCGACCGAGTCCGTCGCC
>NW_897127.1:0-855 GCF_000209065.1 Trypanosoma cruzi | reverse complement strand
GGTGGCCGCGTGAGAGTGAGTGTGAGAGAACCATGCACCGCCCGCATACACACACTTCCTTCTCTCTCTGTGTGTGTGTCCCCTTGCATGGACTCTCGTCCTCGCCTCACCCCACGAAGCACACACAATAATGTGCCCATTGTATATATGCATGCACACCCATGCAGGCCCGTTGGTGCTCTCTTTTGCACGACACGCACCGCTGCCGTCCTGCCTGGCTGCATGGGCGGAGCACCGTAACTGTTTCTGTTTTGTTTTCATTGCATTGAGTGGGCGACCTCTCTCTCTCTCCCTGTGTGTGTGTTTTGCTTTACGGGAGCAATGAGAGTGTGTGTGCGCTGGTAGTCCCACGCTTCGGCTTTTTGTTTTGTTTTTCTTTTTGATTTTGTGGTTGAGTGCACCCATTCCGCGGCTGCGTGTGTGTGTGTGTGATGATATGAGTAATTTGCGTGTGTGCTTATCTGCCTCTCTCTGCCGTTGCTTTCTTCAGACTCTCTTGTGGCGCACAGCTGCTCTGCAAGTATAGGCGCTGACAAACACACACACACATGCACACACATGCCGTGCTTAAAACGCTGAGAATGCACGCACGCACAGGATTGTGGCTGCCGAGGCCCTCGCGAGGGGGAAAAAACCTGCATTTTTTTTTTTTGACATGTTGCTCGGTGTGTGCTGACGCGTGAAGAATAACAACACGCCCCAATAAGCAGAAAAGAAGTAAAACAAAATGGCGCTGAGCGGCACACCGGTAAGCCAAAAATACGCAATCACCAATAAAAAAGCCGGCGATCACCCAGCAGGCACATCAAGCGTCCTCAAAACCAACCTGAACAGACAAAAAAAAAGAGACAATCA
>NW_897126.1:0-855 GCF_000209065.1 Trypanosoma cruzi | reverse complement strand
TTCTTTTCTGCTTATTGGGGCGTGTTGTTATTCGTCACGCGTCAGCACACACCGAGCAACATGTCAAAAAAGACAAAACGCAGGCTTCTTCGCCCCTCGCGAGGGCCTCCGCAGCCACAATCCTGTGCGTGCGTGCATTCTCAGCGTTTTAAACACGGCATGTGTGTGCATGTGCTTGTGTGTTTGGCAGCGCCTATAATTGCAGAGCAGCTGTGCGCCACAAGAGAGTCAGAAGAAAGCAACGGCAGAGAGAGGCAGATAGCACACACGCACAAATTACTCATATCATCACACACAAACACACACACGCAGCCCGCGGAATGGGTGCTCTCAACCACAAAACAATGAAAAACAAAACAAAAAGCCGAAGCGTGGGACGACCAGCACACACACTCTCATTGCTCCCGTAAAGCAAAACACACACACAGGGAGAGAGAGAGAGGGGTTGCCCACTCAATGCAATAAAAACAAAACAGAAACAGTTACGGTGCTCCGCCCATGCAGCCAGGCAGGACGGCAGCGGTGCGTGTCGTGCAAAAGAGAGCACCAACGGGCCTGCATGGGTGTGCATGCAATATATACAATGGGCACATTATGTGTGTGCTTCGTGGGATGAGGTGAGGGCGAGAGTCCATGCAAGGGGACACACACAGAGAGTGGGTGAAAGACGAGTGTGTGTGCGGGCGGTGCATGGCGCTCTCTCACTCACTCTCACGCGGCCACCACCGCAGCCGCAGCCGCACACACCACGAAACTGATGGAATCAGTGCGATTGCAGAACTCGCACACCGTCCTGCAAACCAGAAGTTTAAAAAGCAATAAGAAACAAGAATCCAAAAAAAAAAAAAAGGAAAA
>NW_897125.1:0-855 GCF_000209065.1 Trypanosoma cruzi | reverse complement strand
TTTTTTGGTTTGTGTTCGTTCGTACGTTTTCGGCGCTGACTGTGTGTGTGCGTGTGTGCTGGTGTCCCTGCGGCGTGGCGTGGCTGCTCAGCCGTGTCTCGATCCAACTCCCCCGCTGTCTCTGTGTGCGTGTGTGTGTATGCTGTGCATCTGCCCGTGTCTCTCCCTCCCATGCTGCGTGCTCTCGTTGTGCCCGCTCGGTGCCGGCCCGACAGGAGAGTTTACACCGCAAGCAACAAGCGAAGTCCACAAAGGCCCAAGTGACAATGATGCTGCGCCGCGTCCTCTGCGTGCTTTTCCTTGCCCTCTGCTGTGCGTGCGTGTGCGCCACGGCTCAGGAGGAGGGGCAGTATGATGTTGCTGTTGTCGAGGCTGGGGAGGGCCAGGATCAAACTACAACCACCACCACCACAACAACTACTACTACGACGACCACCACCACCACCAATGCACCCGCCAAGGACACGACGACCACCACCACCACCAATGCACCCGCCAAGGACACGACCACCACCACCACCACCAATGCACCCGCCAAGAACACAACCACCTCCAAGGCACCGACTCCTGGCGACGGGAGCGGCCTCGGCGGCCCTTTGTGGGTTCAGGTGCCGCTGCTGCTGCTTGTCAGTGCCGCTGTGGCGACCGCCGGTGCTGCGTGCTGAGGACGGGGCGGGGCGCGTGCGCCGCTCTCGGCGTGACCCACCGAGAGGTGCGCCGCGTATATTTGAGCACCCTGCAGCGGTGTGGATGTATATATGCCATTGTCTTTGGTTGTGCGTGCTTAGCGTATCTTCCGCCGTTTGTTTTGCGCCTGGTTCTTCCGGGTGTGACCATCTTTTGTTTTGGCTGCCG
>NW_897124.1:0-855 GCF_000209065.1 Trypanosoma cruzi | reverse complement strand
GACGCCAGTCGCACCGCTGTGCACCGGAAGTGTAATAACGAGAGGGCCCCACCAGCCACTATTTTTTGCCGTCGGTGGAACACATTGACAAGAAGAGTTGTATAAACCACCGGCTGCTGTACATACCGGAGGTCGAGAAATTCCCGTTGTTGGACGCCTTTTTCTTCATGGACTCGGACTCAAATCCAAGGACGCTGGTCGGGCTGCGGATGGCTACGGCGAGTGAGCATCACACCGCCGCCAGCACTGTGAGGCAGTTCACGGAGTGCCTGGTGGCATATTTTAATAGTTGGGAGGAATTATTCCGAGACATGTCGTGGGGGATTATTTATGTGCAGCACGCAGACAATACGCCGATGAATGGCTGGCAGAGATGTGATGATGACAATTCCGACAATGTGGGCGACGATGAAAAAGAGATGGCGGCGTTTTGGAAGGAAAAGGTGCGCCAGTACCAAGTGTCAATATGGTCCGGAGACTTTAGAAGAGACAAGGCTCATCGAATTGTGGAGGAACCACGGAAATAGTAAAACGAATTGGGGGATGAAAAGGGGCGGTTTTGATTTCCGGTAAAAAATATTGTGAGATATATATATTTTTGGATACTTGTGTGTGTGCATACGGTTCGGGTGCACCAGCACCGTGCGGCAGCACCGCACACGAATGCCAAAAATGTCCAACGCTATCGAACATAGCACTGACAGAAGAAAATTAGGGAGGGAGTGGGGTTGTTTGTTTTCTGGTGAAAAACATTGGGTGATTTTCATATAGTATGTTAGTTGTGTGTGTGTATAAGAGGCATAATTGGAGAATTGCCCCGGTATGAGAGAATCATTGTGGCTGGCGGTGTCACGG
>NW_897123.1:0-855 GCF_000209065.1 Trypanosoma cruzi | reverse complement strand
GGGCAGGAGGAGCAGTGAGCGGACAGCACGCGGCACGAGAAATCGCACCAAAACAACACGGTAAGAAGAATGGGCACAAAGGACAGACCACCACAAACACGCCCTTCAGGTTCTCTATAGTGCTTTTCCACAGCACCGTCGCGAATGCACACACGGAAGAAGGGCTGCTGCAGCCCCCAGCACTGGGGATGAGAAACAAAAACAAACAAAAATAAAAACGAAACAAGAGTTCTAGTAATGGAAAAACGGGCATGACGTCGTCTCCACCGGTGACAAGTTCATATCGTTATCTACCAGGTGCGCCAGCGACACGGATCGCGAGAACGCACGGTTGAGCCAAAATAAATCCCTACTTCTTCGGCGCCTTCTTCACGGCTTTCTTGGGTGCCTTCTTTGCCGCATGCTTCTTGGCACTCTTGGTAACAGCCTTCTTGGCTGCTGCAGGCTTCTTCTTGGGGGCGGCCCTCTTCTTCGCAGCAGGCTTCTTCACGGCTGGTTTCCTAGCAGTCTTCTTGGCGGGAGTCTTCTTAGCCACTGCCTTCTTCGGCGCGGCCTTCTTCGGCGAGGCCTTCTTGGGCGGAACGGCAGCGTCAGACATGTTTTGCGTTCTTAAATTCCTTTCGTGCACTCTCAGCAGGATCTTCACCAAACACAAAGACAACACACAGGGAAGGGGCAGGAGGAGCAGTGAGCGAACAGCACGCGGCACGAGAAATCGCACCAAAACAACACGGTAAGAAGAATGGGCACAAAGGACAGACCACCACAAACACGCCCTTCAGGTTCTCTATAGTGCTTTTCCACAGCACCGTCGCGAATGCACACACGGAAGAAGGGCTGCTGCAGCCCCCAGCA
>NW_897122.1:0-855 GCF_000209065.1 Trypanosoma cruzi | reverse complement strand
GTGCTGCACTCGGCAGATCGTTTTCGAGCGGCTGCTGCACCACACGTTGTGGTCTAAATTTTTGTTTCGAATTATGAATGGTGGTGGTCAGAGACACTCTCTTTCAATGTCTGTTTGCGTGTTCACACACTGGACGCCAAACAACCCTGAACTATCCGCTGCTTGGAGGAGTTTCGCGAGATCTTGCCCACATGGGTGCTGCACTCGGCAGATCGTTTTCGAGCGGCTGCTGCACCACACGTTGTGGTCTAAATTTTTGTTTCGAATTATGAATGGTGGTGGTCAGAGGCACTCTCTTTCAATGTCTGTTTGCGTGTTCACACACTGGACGCCAAACAACCCTGAACTATCCGCTGCTTGGAGGAGTTTCGCGAGATCTTGCCCACAAGGGTGCTGCAGTCGGCGGATCGTTTTCGAGCGGCTGCTGCACCACACGCTGTGGTCTAAATTTTTGTTTCGAATTATGAATGGTGGTGGTCAGAGGCACTCTCTTTCACTATCTGTTTGCGTGTTCACACACTGGACGCCAAACAACCCTGAACTATACGCTGCTTGGAGGAGTTTCGCGAGATCTTGCCCACAAGGGTGCTGCAGTCGGCAGATCGTTTTCGAGCGGCTGCTGCACCACACGTTGTGGTCTAAATTTTTGTTTCGAATTATGAATGGTGGTGGTCAGAGGCACTCTCTTTCAATGTCTGTTTGCGTGTTCACACACTGAACGCCAAACAACCCTGAACTATCCGCTGCTTGGAGGAGTTTCGCGAGATCTTGCCCACATGGGTGCTGCACTCGGCAGATCGTTTTCGAGCGGCTGCTGCACCACACGCTGTGGTCTAAATTTTTGTTTCGAATTAT
>NW_897121.1:0-855 GCF_000209065.1 Trypanosoma cruzi | reverse complement strand
GACATGAAGCACTGGCCCTTCAAGGTCATCACGAAGGGCGACGACAAGCCGGTGATCCAGGTGCAGTTCCGCGGCGAGACAAAGACGTTCAACCCGGAGGAGGTGAGCTCGATGGTGCTGTCAAAGATGAAGGAGATTGCGGAGTCGTACCTGGGCAAGCAGGTGAAGAAGGCCGTGGTGACGGTGCCCGCGTACTTCAACGACTCCCAGCGACAGGCGACGAAGGATGCCGGCACGATCGCGGGGATGGAGGTGCTGCGCATCATCAATGAGCCGACAGCTGCCGCCATTGCGTACGGCCTGGACAAAGTGGAGGACGGCAAGGAGCGCAATGTGCTCATCTTTGACCTTGGCGGCGGCACGTTTGATGTCACGCTGCTGACGATCGACGGTGGCATCTTTGAGGTGAAGGCGACGAACGGCGACACGCACCTGGGCGGCGAGGACTTTGACAACCGCCTCGTGTCGCACCTCACGGACGAGTTCAAGCGCAAGAACAAGGGCAAGGACCTGACGACTAGCCAGCGCGCCCTCCGCCGCCTCCGTACCGCCTGCGAGCGCGCCAAGCGCACGCTGTCGTCCGCGGCACAGGCGACGATTGAGATCGACGCGCTGTTCGACAACGTGGACTTCCAGGCAACCATCACTCGCGCCCGCTTCGAGGAGCTCTGCGGCGACCTCTTCCGAGGGACGCTGCAGCCGGTGGAGCGTGTGCTCCAGGACGCCAAGATGGACAAGCGTGCCGTGCACGACGTGGTGCTCGTCGGCGGCTCCACCCGCATTCCAAAGGTGATGCAGCTGGTGTCGGACTTTTTCGGTGGCAAGGAACTGAACAAGAGCATCAACCCTGATGAG
>NW_897120.1:0-855 GCF_000209065.1 Trypanosoma cruzi | reverse complement strand
AAAAAATGGAAAACACTTAGGCTTCTGCGGGAATCGAACCCGCGTCCCCGGATGACATTGTGAGTGTGTTTGCCACTGAGCTATAAAAATGCGGTCGCGCGACCCCTTTTCACGTAAAGTATTAATTTCGATCTTCGAACAATCGAGCACATTTGCGTTGTCCCCTGGAAAACGAAAACGACATGTTTAGGGTGCGCCGCCGCAGCGTGGTTACTACGATAAGTTCGTCATATATCTCTCGTACGGGGCCGCAGCCGCAGCGTGGTTACTACGATAAGTCGTCATATATCTCTCGTACGGGGCCGCAGCCGCAGCGTGGTTACTACGATTCGTCGTGTTGTATCCAACGTCCGGGGCAGCCGCTGCAACTTGGATAATTCGACACGTCGTCCTGTATCTAACGTCCGGGGCAGCCGCTGCAAACTTGGATAATTCGACACGTCGTGTTGTATCCAACGTCCGGGGCCACCGCCCTACCATTTTTTATTTCTTGCAGCGGCCAACCCCGGCAGTAAGGACAAAAAAAAGAATCGCGTTTTCTTTAATGTTTTTCCTGTTTGGGGGCGGGGATCTTTGTTTTCTATGATTGTCTCTTTTTTTTTGTCTGTTCCAGGTTGGTTTTTAGGAGGCTTGATGTGCCTGCTGGGTGATCGCCGGCTTTTTTATTGGTGATTGCGTATTTTTGGCTTACCGGTGTGCCGCTCAGCGCCATTTTGTTTTACTTCTTTTCCGCTTATTGGGGCGTGTTGTTATTCGTCACGCGTCAGCACACACCGAGCAACATGTCAAAAAAAAACAAAATGCAGGCTTTTCCCCCCTCGCGAGGGCCTCCGCAGCCACAATCCTGTGCGTGCG
>NW_897119.1:0-855 GCF_000209065.1 Trypanosoma cruzi | reverse complement strand
GTCTGTTTGCGTGTTCACACACTGGACGCCAAACAACCCGGAACTATCCGCTGCTTGGAGGAGTTTCGCGAGATCTTGCCCACAAGGGTGCTGCAGTCGGCGGATCGTTTTCGAGCGGCTGCCGCACCGCACGTTGTGGTCTAAATTTTTGTTTCGAATTATGAATGGTGGTGGTCAGAGACACTCTCTTTCAATGTCTGTTTGCGTGTTCACACACTGGACGCCAAACAACCCTGAACCATCCGCTGCTTGGAGGAATTTCGCGAGATCTTGCCCACATGGGTGCTGCACTCGCCGGATCGTTTTCGAGCGGCCGCTGCACCGCACGTTGTGGTCTAAATTTTTGTTTCGAATTATGAATGGTGGTGGTCAGAGACACTCTCTTTCAATGTCTGTTTGCGTGTTCACACACTGGACGCCAAACAACCCTGAACTATCCGCTGCTTGGAGGAGTTTCGCGAGATCTTGCCCACAAGGGTGCTGCACTCGCCGGATCGTTTTCGAGCGGCCGCTGCACCGCACGTTGTGGTCTAAATTTTTGTTTCGAATTATGAATGGTGGTGGTCAGAGACACTCTCTTTCAATGTCTGTTTGTGTGTTCACACACTGGACGCCAAACAACCCTGAACTATCCGCTGCTTGGAGGAATTTCGCGAGATCTTGCCCACAGGGGTGCTGCACTCGGCGGATCGTTTTCGAGCGGCTGCTGCACCGCACGTTGTGGTCTAAATTTTTGTTTCGAATTATGAATGGTGGTGGTCAGAGACACTCTCTTTCAATGTCTGTTTGCGTGTTCACACACTGGACGCCAAACAACCCTGAACCATCCGCTGCTTGGAGGAATTTCGCGAGATC
>NW_897118.1:0-855 GCF_000209065.1 Trypanosoma cruzi | reverse complement strand
TCTTTTGCACGACACGCACCGCTGCCGTCGTGCCTGGCTGGCATGGGCGGAGCACCGTAACTGTTTCTGTTTTGTTTTCATTGCATTGAGTGGGCGACCTCTCTCTCTCTCCCTGTGTGTGTGTTTTGCTTTACGGGAGCAATGAGAGTGTGTGTGCGCTGGTAGTCCCACGCTTCGGCTTTTTGTTTTGTTTTTCTTTTTGATTTTGTGGTTGAGTGCACCCATTCCGCGGCTGCGTGTGTGTGTGTGTGATGATATGAGTAATTTGCGTGTGTGCTTATCTGCCTCTCTCTGCCGTTGCTTTCTTCAGACTCTCTTGTGGCGCACAGCTGCTCTGCAAGTATAGGCGCTGACAAACACACACACACATGCACACACATGCCGTGCTTAAAACGCTGAGAATGCACGCACGCACAGGATTGTGGCTGCCGAGGCCCTCGCGAGGGGGAAAAAACCTGCATTTTTTTTTTTTGACATGTTGCTCGGTGTGTGCTGACGCGTGACGAATAACAACACGCCCCAATAAGCAGAAAAGAAGTAAAACAAAATGGCGCTGAGCGGCACACCGGTAAGCCAAAAATACGCAATCACCAATAAAAAAGCCGGCGATCACCCAGCAGGCACATCAAGCGTCCTCAAAACCAACCTGGAACAGACAAAAAAAAAGAGGCAATCATAGAAAACAAAGATCCCCGCCCCCAAACAGGAAAAACATTAAAGAAAACGCGATTCTTTTTTTTGTCCTTACTGCCGGGGTTGGCCGCCGCAAGAAATAAAAAATGGTAGGGCGGTGGCCCCGGACGCTAGAAAGGACGACGTGTCGAATTATCCAAGTTGCAGCGGCTGCCCCGGACG
>NW_897117.1:0-855 GCF_000209065.1 Trypanosoma cruzi | reverse complement strand
CCGCCACGGCGCGCCAGGCGGCGGATGGACCCGCGGGTGATTCCACGGACGTTCTCGCGCAGGATCTTCTTCTGGCGCTTCTGCGTCCCCTTCGCCTCGCCGCTCTTCTTGCCCTTCGCCATCTTGCTGTGTTTGTTTAGCTGTGTGCTTGGTTGCTTGGTTCTGCGCGGTGTGTGAGAGCGAGGGGCAAAAAGAAAGGAAAAAAAGGAGAGAAAGAGAGAGAAGGTGCAGCTGGACGCCCATGAGGACTGGTGATCACAGAGGGGAGCGTGCCTCACTGCACACGCACACACACACACGTGTATATATATATATATATATCTACGTGTGGCCGTCAGCCGTGCGGCCCCAAGTGTCTTGCTCCCTTCCTATCACCGTTGCCAATCTATCTATAGTTGCGGGGGCATGGCGTTGCCGCCAGTCCACCCGCCGCGACTGATGCCTCTAACATGTGGGTCCTCACGCGTAGCCGTACAGGATCTTGCCGCGCTTGCGCAGCGCGTTCACGACGTCCACGGCCGTGACGGTCTTCTTGCGGGAGTACTCCGTGTACGCCGTGGCGTCGCGCACGACGCCCTCCACGAACGACTTGATCACGCCACGCACCTCGTCGTAGATGATGCCGGAGATGCGCTTCACGCCGCCACGGCGCGCCAGGCGGCGGATGGACCCGCGGGTGATTCCACGGACGTTCTCGCGCAGGATCTTCTTCTGGCGCTTCTGCGTCCCCTTCGCCTCGCCGCTCTTCTTGCCCTTCGCCATCTTGCTGTGTTTGTTTAGCTGTGTGCTTGGTTGCTTGGTTCTGCGCGGTGTGTGAGAGCGAGGGGCAAAAAGAAAGGAAAAAAAGGAGAGAAA
>NW_897116.1:0-855 GCF_000209065.1 Trypanosoma cruzi | reverse complement strand
CTACCACTACCACTACGTCCACTACTACCTCCAGTGCGCCCAAGAACACGACCACAACTACCTCCAAGGCACCGACTCCTGAAGACGCGCGCAGTCCTGGCGGCCCTGTGTGGGTGCCGGTGCCGCTGCTGCTGCTGGTCAGTGCCGCTGTGGCGACCGCCGGTGCTGCGTGCTGAGGACGGGGCGGGGCGCGTGCGCCGTCGGTCTGGAGTCCCGTTGTGTGCGGCCACTGCCCGCACGCGCGGGAGCACCGACTGGCGCCTGCGCCGCGTATATTTGAGCACCCTGCAGCGGTGTGGACGTATATATTCCGGTGTCTTTGGTTGTGCGTGCTGGCCCCGTGCCGCCTGCCCGTGCATTCTCTGCGACGGCCGCGCGCTGATGTACATCTTCTACCGCCGCCCCGCCACTTGTGGGGGGAAGCGTCGGTGCGCCTAATTTTAAAATTTATTTAATGTTGTTTTGATTTATTTATTTTTAACTTGTGAAAGGGATGTTCGCGGGGGAGCTGGTCACCTAAATGAATATGTCCTGATGAAACGGAGATGTTTCTGCACGATTCTTTTCTGTCTTATGAATTTTTGGAAGACGGTGATTGAAGGAACCAGGGAGCCGATAGCGACAGGACGGATTTTTCTTTACTTTTTATTTCTTACTTTCCCACCACCCCCTTTTTGATTCCCACCTCGCGGCGAGGCCTTGTGGCTGGCGGAGCCCAAGGTCTGCCACTTGGTAAGCGATAGTGTTTCCAATCCTAACAAGGTGCACCGCGTCGCGAGAGTGGCTATCGGAACAATATTTACTTGGAGCAAACATCGAGGGAGTGGCGAACCCACTGCCTCTCCACTGCCCCCC
>NW_897115.1:0-855 GCF_000209065.1 Trypanosoma cruzi | reverse complement strand
CAGTGTGCGGTTGCTGTGCGTGGTGTAGCGGTCTTGTCCCTCTTCTTTTGCTTTTGCTCTGCGTTGACGGGGAGTTAGTTTGTGCTGAGGGCTGCACGCAAGTGACAGGAGTGATGGCGATGATGATGACTGACCATGTGCTGCTGGTGTGTGCCCCCTGCGGCCCTGATTGCTTTATCGCCCGCCGCTGGCATCCGTCCACTTCACGGAGGAATGGTCGTCCGCGGTGTGACATTCAGCCTTGATGAGGCTCAAACGGAGCATTGGAGACGCAGCTGCGAGTGGTGGTTTGTGGCGAGGGTGACCGCCCTGACGTGCTGCCAGCGTGCGGTGCCTCGCGAGGAGGGAGGGCGGGAGCCCGCAATTTGTCTCGTCGACTTGTCGCGGGCGTGATGGTGGCGGTGTGCAGGCCAGTGGGTGGTGTGGTGCTGAGGGTGCCTGGGAAGAGTGCGGCTGGATTCCTGCTCAGCAGCTGCACGTGCCGGCGTGTCTCTCCCGCTGTGGATTTGACGGCGGGGACTATCCGGCAGCATGGGGTGATGCGCGCCGGCGGAGAAGTCGCCGGGAGTTAGCTGGTGGGTGTGGGGAGGTACAGCAGTGAACGACGGGCTGCAGCGCGTAGGCACCGCGAAGGGCGGTTGTGCTCTTTTGCATCTCGCTGGTTGATGTGTATGTGTGTGTGTACTTCGCTTGGTGTGTGCTGACGCGTGACGAACAACACACCCGCCGTGGCTCCTGCTGGTGGTGGCCGTCGCTGTGTGTTCCGGTGCAATGTTCCTACTCCTTGTTCCGTGTGTCTGTGTGCGTGAGTTGTTGTGGTTGGGAGCGACCGCGGCGAGGATCATGATGATGCCA
>NW_897114.1:0-855 GCF_000209065.1 Trypanosoma cruzi | reverse complement strand
GGTTGTTTGGTGTCCAGTGTGTGAACACGCAAACAGATATTGACAGAGAGTGTCTCTGACTCCCACCATTCACAATCGGAAACAAAAATTTGGACCACAACGTGTGATGCAGCAGCCGCTCGAAAACGATCAGCCGAGTGCAGCACCCGTGTGGGCAAGAGCTCGCGAAATTCCTCCAAGCAGCGGATAGTTCAGGGTTGTTTGGTGTCCAGTGTGTGAACACGCAAACAGATATTGACAGAGAGTGCCTCTGACTCCCACCATTCACAATCGGAAACAAAAATTTGGACCACAACGTGTGATGCAGCAGCCACTCGAAAACGATCAGCCGAGCGCAGCACCCGTGTGGGCAAGAGCTCGCGAAATTCCTCCAAGCAGCGGATAGTTCAGGGTTGTTTGGTGTCCAGTGTGTGAAAACGCAAACAGATATTGACAGAGAGTGTCTCTGACTCCCACCATTCACAATCGGAAACAAAAATTTGGACCACAACGTGTGATGCAGCAGCCACTCGAAAACGATCAGCCGAGCGCAGCACCCGTGTGGGCAAGAGCTCGCGAAATTCCTCCAAGCAGCGGATAGTTCAGGGTTGTTTGGTGTCCAGTGTGTGAACACGCAAACGGATATTGACAGAGAGTGCCTCTGACTCCCACCATTCACAATTGGAAACAAAAATTTGGACCACAACGTGTGATGCAGCAGCCACTCGAAAACGATCAGCCGAGCGCAGCACCCGTGTGGGCAAGAGCTCGCGAAATTCCTCCAAGCAGCGGATAGTTCAGGGTTGTTTGGTGTCCCAGTGTGTGAAAACGCAAACAGATATTGACAGAGAGTGTCTCTGACTCCCACCATCACAA
>NW_897113.1:0-855 GCF_000209065.1 Trypanosoma cruzi | reverse complement strand
TACATCACACGTCGTGGTCTAAATTTTTGTTTCCAATTATGAATGATGGGGGTCAGAGGCACTCTCTGTTACTATCTGTTTGCGTGTTCACACACTGGACACCAAACAACCCTGAATTATCCGCTGCTTGGAGGAATTTCGCGAGCTCTTGCCCACACGGGTGCTGCACTCGGCTGATCGTTTTCGAGCGGCTGCTGCATCACACGTCGTGGTCTAAATTTTTGTTTCCAATTATGAATGGTGGGGGTCAGAGGTACTCTCTGTCAATATCTGTGTGCGTGTTCATGCACTGGACACCAAACAACCCTGAATTATCCGCTGCTTGGGGGAATTTCGCGAGCTCTTGCCCACACGGGTACTGCACTCGGCTGATCGTTTTCGAGCGGCTGCTACATCACACGTCGTGGTCTAAATTTTTGTTTCCGATTGTGAATGGTGGGGGTCAGAGGTACTCTCTGTCAATATCTGTGTGCGTGTTCATACACTGGACACCAAACAACCCTGAATTATCCGCTGCTTGGGGGAATTTCGCGAGCTCTTGCCCACACGGGTACTGCACTCGGCTGATCGTTTTCGAGCGGCTGCTACATCACACGTCGTGGTCTAAATTTTTGTTTCCGATTGTGAATGGTGGGGGTCAGAGGTACTCTCTGTCAATATCTGTGTGCGTGTTCATACACTGGACACCAAACAACCCTGAATTATCCGCTGCTTGGAGGAATTTCGCGAGCTCTTGCCCACACGGGTACTGCACTCGGCTGATCGTTTTCGAGCGGCTGCTGCATCACACGTCGTGGTCTAAATTTTTGTTTCCAAATTATGAATGGTGGGGGTCAGAAGGTACTCTCTGTCAAT
>NW_897112.1:0-855 GCF_000209065.1 Trypanosoma cruzi | reverse complement strand
TGAATGGTGGTGGTCAGAGACACTCTCTTTCAATGTCTGTTTGCGTGTTCACACACTGGACGCCAAACAACCCTGAACTATCCGCTGCTTGGAGGAATTTCGCGAGCTCCTGCCCACAAGGGTGCTGCACTCGCCGGATCGTTTTCGAGTGGCTGCTGCACCACACGCTGTGGTCTAAATTTTTGTTTCGAATTATGAATGGTGGTGGTCAGAGACACTCTCTTTCAATGTCTGTTTGCGTGTTCACACACTGGACGCCAAACAACCCGGAACTATCCGCTGCTTGGAGGAATTTCGCGAGCTCCTGCCCACAAGGGTGCTGCACTCGCCGGATCGTTTTCGAGTGGCTGCTGCACCACACGCTGTGGTCTAAATTTTTGTTTCGAATTATGAATGGTGGTGGTCAGAGACACTTTCTTTCAATGTCTGTTTGCGTGTTCACACACTGGACGCCAAACAACCCGGAACTATCCGCTGCTTGGAGGAATTTCGCGAGATCTTGCCCACAAGGGTGCTGCACTCGGCGGATCGTTTTCGAGCGGCCGCTGCACCGCACGTTGTGGTCTAAATTTTTGTTTCGAATTATGAATGGTGGTGGTCAGAGACACTTTCTTTCAATGTCTGTTTGTGTGTTCACACACTGGACGCCAAACAACCCTGAACTATCCGCTGCTTGGAGGAATTTCGCGAGATCTTGCCCACAGGGGTGCTGCACTCGGCGGATCGTTTTCGAGTGGCTGCTGCACCACACGCTGTGGTCTAAATTTTTGTTTCGAATTATGAATGGTGGTGGTCAGAGACACTCTCTTTCAATGTCTGTTTGCGTGTTCACACACTGGACGCCAAACAACCCGG
>NW_897111.1:0-855 GCF_000209065.1 Trypanosoma cruzi | reverse complement strand
ATTGTGAATGGTGGGAGTCAGAGACACTCTCTGTCAATATCTGTTTGCGTGTTCACACACTGGACACCAAACAACCCTGAACTATCCGCTGCTTGGAGGAATTTCGCGAGCTCTTGCCCACACGGGTGCTGCACTCGGCTGATCGTTTTCGAGCGGCCGCTGCATCACACGTTGTGGTCCAAATTTTTGTTTCCGATTGTGAATGGTGGGAGTCAGAGACACTCTCTGTCAATATCTGTTTGCGTGTTCACACACTGGACACCAAACAACCCTGAACTATCCGCTGCTTGGAGGAATTTCGCGAGCTCTTGCCCACACGGGTGCTGCACTCGGCTGATCGTTTTCGAGCGGCCGCTGCATCACACGTTGTGGCCCAAATTTTTGTTTCCGATTGTGAATGGTGGGAGTCAGAGGCACTCTCTGTCAATATCTGTTTGCGTGTTCACACACTGGACACCAAACAACCCTGAACTATCCGCTGCTTGGAGGATTTTCGCGAGCTCTTGCCCACACGGGTGCTGCACTCGGCTGATCGTTTTCGAGCGGCCGCTGCATCACACGTTGTGGTCCAAATTTTTGTTTCCGATTGTGAATGGTGGGAGTCAGAGGCACTCTCTGTCAATATCTGTTTGCGTGTTCACACACTGGACACCAAACAACCCTGAACTATCCGCTGCTTGGAGGAATTTCGCGAGCTCTTGCCCACAGGGGTGCTGCACTCGGCTGATCGTTTTCGAGTGGCTGCTGCATCACACGTTGTGGTCCAAATTTTTGTTTCCGATTGTGAATGGTGGGAGTCAGAGGCACTCTCTGTCAATATCTGTTTGCGTGTTCACACACTGGACACCAAACAAC
>NW_897110.1:0-855 GCF_000209065.1 Trypanosoma cruzi | reverse complement strand
TTACCGGTGTGCCGCTCAGCGCCATTTTGTTTTACTTCTTTTCTGCTTATTGGGGCGTGTTGTTATTCGTCACGCGTCAGCACACACCGAGCAACATGTCAAAAAAAAAAAATGCAGGTTTTTTCCCCCTCGCGAGGGCCTCGGCAGCCACAATCCTGTGCGTGCGTGCATTCTCAGCGTTTTAAGCACGGCATGTGTGTGCATGTGTGTGTGTGTTTGTCAGCGCCTATACTTGCAGAGCAGCTGTGCGCCACAAGAGAGTCTGAAGAAAGCAACGGCAGAGAGAGGCAGATAAGCACACACGCAAATTACTCATATCATCACACACACACACACGCAGCCGCGGAATGGGTGCACTCAACCACAAAATCAAAAAGAAAAACAAAACAAAAAGCCGAAGCGTGGGACTACCAGCGCACACACACTCTCATTGCTCCCGTAAAGCAAAACACACACACAGGGAGAGAGAGAGAGGTCGCCCACTCAATGCAATGAAAACAAAACAGAAACAGTTACGGTGCTCCGCCCATGCAGCCAGGCAGGACGGCAGCGGTGCGTGTCGTGCAAAAGAGAGCACCAACGGGCCTGCATGGGTGTGCATGCATATATACAATGGGCACATTATTGTGTGTGCTTCGTGGGGTGAGGCGACGACGAGAGTCCATGCAAGGGGACACACACACAGAGAGAGAAGGAAGTGTGTGTATGCGGGCGGTGCATGGCTCTCTCACACTCACTCTCACGCGGCCACCACCGCAGCCGCAGCCGCACAAACCACGAAACAGATGGAATCAGTGCGATTGCAGAACTCGCACACCGTCCTGCAAGCCAGAAGTTAAAAAGCAATAGAAACAA
>NW_897109.1:0-855 GCF_000209065.1 Trypanosoma cruzi | reverse complement strand
CAACCCTGAACTATCCGCTGCTGGAGGAATTTCGCGAGCTCTTGCCCACACGGGTGCTGCACTCGGCTGATCGTTTTCGAGCGGCTGCTGCATCACACGTTGTGGTCTAAATTTTTGTTTCCGATTATGAATGGTGGGAGTCAGAGACACTCTCTGTCACTATCTGTTTGCGTGTTCACACACTGGACACCAAACAACCCTGAACTATCCGCTGCTTGGAGGAATTTCGCGAGCTCTTGCCCACACGGGTGCTGCACTCGGCTGATCGTTTTCGAGCGGCCGCTGCATCACACGTTGTGGTCCAAATTTTTGTTTCCGATTGTGAATGGTGGGAGTCAGAGGCACTCTCTGTCACTATCTGTTTGCGTGTTCACACACTGGACACCAAACAACCCTGAACTATCCGCTGCTTGGAGGAATTTCGCGAGCTCTTGCCCACACGGGTGCTGCACTCGGCTGATCGTTTTCGAGCGGCTGCTGCATCACACGTTGTGGTCTAAATTTTTGTTTCCGATTGTGAATGGTGGGAGTCAGAGGCACTCTCTGTCACTATCTGTTTGCGTGTTCACACACTGGACACCAAACAACCCTGAACTATCCGCTGCTTGGAGGAATTTCGCGAGCTCTTGCCCATAAGGGTGCTGCACTCGGCTGATCGTTTTCGAGCGGTTGCTGCATCACACGTTGTGGTCCAAATTTTTGTTTCCAATTATGAATGGTGGGAGTCAGAGGCACTCTCTGTCACTATCTGTTTGCGTGTTCACACACTGGACACCAAACAACCCTGAACTATCCGCTGCTTGAGAGGAATTTCGCGAGCTCTTGCCCACACGGGTGCTGCACTCGGCTGATCGT
>NW_897108.1:0-855 GCF_000209065.1 Trypanosoma cruzi | reverse complement strand
CGGACGGTGGTTGTGGAAGGCGCGGTGCTGGAGCTTGTCGGTGGCGGTGTCGCGCTGGACGCGGCTGTGTTCGGTGGCGACGTTGCGTTGTACGCGAGTGCGCGCGTGGTTGCGTCGGGGGGCGCCGTGCTGCGCGTGTCGGGGAGCCAGGTGTACGCCGCGCATGGATTGCTATTCGACAGCGGTGTGGAGGCCAACGCGTCCGCCGTCGTGGTGAACGACAACGCCGGTGCGCTGACGGATGGCGCGCTGCTTGTGCTGCGGGGGTCGGCGTCGTTTGCGTCCGGGTCGTGGCTGTCGGTGCGCGGCAACAGCATCAGCGGCAGGCTCCTGTCTGTGCCGTCGTATCCGCGCAGTGCGGACCTTGTGCAGAGCACGCTGACGCTCCACGGGAACGCCGGCAGTGGGCCCGTCGTGATGGACGGCACCGTTGCGCTTGTGGGCGCCGGCGGAAAGTTCGTCGTGGGGTGCCTGACGCTCAACGGGCAGGCGCTGCGGCCAATGGAGTACAGATCTGCCGGCATCATCGGGAAATTCCGCCCCGTGGCGTGTGGCGTGTGCGACGCCGACGTGAGCTGCTTTGCCGCTGCGACGAGGACGATGTCGAGGTCGTGCGGCTGCCGCTGTGCTGAGGGCGGGTACGGGCGCGACTGCCTGCCGGTGTACCTGCCGCACGTGGACGGATGCAACCGCACGCCTGCCCTGCCGCTGCTGAGCCACACGGCGACGCTGACGGAGACGCGCAGCCCGACACCAAGTTCGACATCGAGCCCGAGCGCAGCGCACTACAGTCCGACGCAGTACTGGCCGACGGAGTCGCTGCAGGTGACGGAGACAGGTGGCGTGTCGCCCACG
>NW_897107.1:0-855 GCF_000209065.1 Trypanosoma cruzi | reverse complement strand
ACAGCAGCCGGCACACAAGGCGCAACGCCGTTCAGTGGCTACCAGCACTCACCCTCAGTTACGCGGCAACGTGAAAATGAACGAGCTCCTCCCACACAGCCATCCCGCAACACGAGTGAGTCACACGAGCAGTCGCACAAATTAACACCACGCCACGCAAACCAGCAATCAAAGACACCGCCGGCGAAGGAAGCGATGGATGGCTGCGGCGCGCAGCCGCAATAATAAAACATGTGTCACCTTGCTTGGGGCATAAGGAAGACGTCCAATCAAAGAGGCAGGCCGATTCGCACCAGAGGGAGGTAAGAGCAAACAGAAGCAAACATTCGCCTGGGGCGATTGACCGGATCGTAAAGTTATTTACAAAAATCAAGCAATACAGGAGGAAGAGGGGGTAAGTGAAAAAGCAGTGGGCTCACCACACCCTCAAGCTTTGCCCCAAGTAGGTATATGTACACATATGTATTCCGATAGCCACTCTCGTGACATGCTGCGCTCTATTCGGATTGGATAAATATATACATACATATATATATTAATAATTTACGAAGTGTCAAACTTTGGGGCTCTCCAGCCACAGGACCCCGCCGCAATGTGGGAATCAAAAGAGAGTGGGTGAGATGGTAAAATTAAATTACAAAATTATCTGGCGGCTATCGGTTCCCTAATCCCCTACAGCCGTGGTCATACCAAAAATCATACGGTAGAAAAGTGTCGTAAAAAAGTGTATTCGTTTTATCAGGATACATATTAATTTAAATAGCCAGCCCTCCTCGCGATCATCCCCTCCACAGGCTCCTAGAAAACAACAGCGGAAGTCCATAGAACCATCACAGTACTGAATGTGGGAAGCGG
>NW_897106.1:0-855 GCF_000209065.1 Trypanosoma cruzi | reverse complement strand
TCGAAAACGATCCGCCGACTGCAGCACCATGGTGGGCAAGAGCTCGCGAAATTCCTCCAAGCAGCGGATAGTTCCGGGTGTTTGGTGTCCAGTGTGTGAACACGCAAACATACATGAAAGAGAGTGCTTCTGACTCCCGCCATTCATAATTCGAAACAAAAATTTAGACCACAACGTGTGGTGCAGCAGCCGCTCGAAAACGATCCGCCGACTGCAGCACCATTGTGGGCAAGAGCTCGCGAAATTCCTCCAAGCAGCGGATAGTTCCGGGTTGTTTGGTGTCCAGTGTGTGAACACGCAAACATACATTGAAAGAGAGTGCCTCTGACTCCCGCCATTCATAATTCGAAACAAAAACATAGACCACAACGTGTGGTGCAGCAGCCGCTCGAAAACGATCCGCCGACTGCAGCACCATTGTGGGCAAGAGCTCGCGAAATTCCTCCAAGCAGCGGATAGTTCCGGGTTGTTTGGTGTCCAGTGTGTGAACACGCAAACATACATTGAAAGAGAGTGCCTCTGACTCCCGCCATTCATAATTCGAAACAAAAACATAGACCACAACGTGTGGTGCAGCAGCCGCTCGAAAACGATCCGCCGACTGCAGCACCATTGTGGGCAGGAGCTCGCGAAATTCCTCCAAGCAGCGGATAATTCAGGGTTGTTTGGTGTCCAGTGTGTGAACACGCAAACATACATTGAAAGAGAGTGTCTCTGACTCCCGCCATTCATAATTCAAAACAAAAATTTAGACCACAGCGTGTGGTGCAGCAGCCGCTCGAAAACGATCCGCCGACTGCAGCACCCTTTGGGCAAGAGCTCGCGAAATCCTCCAAGCAGCGGATAATTCAGGGT
>NW_897105.1:0-855 GCF_000209065.1 Trypanosoma cruzi | reverse complement strand
AGGCAGCGGCGGCCACAGCGGGGGAGGCAATAAAACGACTGGCAGGCACCTTCACGTCGACGCGCACACCACATCCGAGTGGGCTGGGAGCACAGATCGAACCGCTCGGAAACACAGGCATCAAATCCGCAAAACAAAGTCTCAGTGAATCGACAGGAACTCCCCGCCCAAAACAAATTTAAAAAGTAGCGTTTTTCAAGAGGGAATCGCTTTTACGACAACGGCACGGACGCCTCGCAGGAACTTCTTGCAAATCTTCCTTCGCAGGTCCGCAAGAAAACGCAGCGGAATAAAAAGAGAGCGCAACGACACACAAAAAAAATAATCCTCCTAACCGACCAGGTGGCAGGCCGCCCTCGCGCAAGCGGACAAAACACAACTTCACTCCGGCCTTGTGGTGGTGGTCGTCTCGCAACTATTTTTTTTCTTTTTCCCCGCAGTGCACATCCCCTCCCACAAACGATTTGTTCGAGCCATGCTCCTGCGGCCAAACATCGCGCTGCTGGATCCCGCGGCACAGTCCTCGGCACAGAAGTGAGGGAGGAAGAGGGACCGCAGAAGGTGCGAGCAAATCCGAATTCGGTGGCGGTCGCTGCAGTGAAGACTGACGTCCCACGCGGTGTCCCTTTCTAGGTCCGGCCCTCACCGCGCCATGCGCTCAGCGTGAGGTGCGCCGGCCGCTCCAAACATCCACACGTGCTTGCGTCTCACCGTCGCTCCCAGCCCCGTTCGTTGGCTGCATCAGGGATGCCGCCATCCGGAGACGGGCATAAGGACGTTGCATCTAACAAAACCTTCAGAGGCACCCGCTGGGCCGACGACGACCGTCACTGCGGGATGTGTGGCCCCTCCGCC
>NW_897104.1:0-855 GCF_000209065.1 Trypanosoma cruzi | reverse complement strand
CGGCATCCATGCAACCTTCAAAGAAAACAGCCATTACTCCACCAGCACTGACGAGCGAGGGTGAAACAAATGAATCCCTCGCCGCAACTGGAGCAATCCCATCCTTCTGCTGCACCAGCGTCGTCTGCGCCACAGATAGATCGACTCCCTGCGGCACCTCAACATTTATTAAACCACTCATCGCATCACCAATGGGATTCCCCTTCGGCTCGGTGACAGGCGTGGGCCTTCTTTCGGATGGTGTCGGAGCCACCTTGATATTTTAAACGTAAGCAAACTCAGGCTTCGTCTCGGACGTGTTGGTCGCCGTGTTGGATGCGGGACTCGGATCGACGGTGTTGGGTCCGTCAGCCGCCGCAGACTGTCGCCAATCCTCGTTCTGACGTGACGGCTCAGCATTCACTTGCGGCGCAGTTGTCCCGCCAGATTTTGTGTCGTCCCTTCACGGGGTGGCGGCAACTGACGGATGCCCGTCCGGTCAGCATCGCTGCTCCGTGCAGGCGGATGGATGGTTCCATCGGGAGGAAATTTGACGCCGCCACAATTCATAAGGGCCGGCGTATTTATGTGTCGTCACATTCATCGTGAAGGCAACGGCGGCCCCTTCCTATTCCATTGCACAGCTGGCAGCACAGCTGCTACATGTGTGCACCGCACTGACCACATGGCACACAGCACCCAGCTCACCATTCCTGCCATCCATGCGCACATCAAAGCCACTGAAAGTGTAATTCTCATACTGAGCCTCAGCACTGGCAGCAGAACACTTCTTCCACGCCCACACACACACACACACGCACACGCGATAGCTCAGGCTGCCGTCACTCTGAGCAAACGACACATCCACCGGCACAA
>NW_897103.1:0-855 GCF_000209065.1 Trypanosoma cruzi | reverse complement strand
ATTATGAATGGCGGGAGTCAGAGACACTCTCTTTCAATGTATGTTTGCGTGTTCACACACTGGACACCAAACAACCCTGAACTATCCGCTGCTTGGAGGAATTTCGCGAGCTCTTGCCCACAATGGTGCTGCACTCGGAGGATCGTTTTCGAGCGGCTGCTGCACCACACGCTGTGGTCTAAATTTTTGTTTTGAATTATGAATGGCGGGAGTCAGAGACACTCTCTTTCAATGTATGTTTGCGTGTGCACACACTGGACACCAAACAACCCTGAATTATCCGCTGCTTGGAGGAATTTCGCGAGCTCTTGCCCACAAGGGTGCTGCAGTCGGCGGATCGTTTTCGAGCGGCTGCTGCACCACACGCTGTGGTCTATGTTTTTGTTTCCAATTATGAATGGCGGGAGTCAGAGGCACTCTCTTTCAATGTATGTTTGCGTGTTCACACACTGGACACCAAACAACCCTGAACTATCCGCTGCTTGGAGGAATTTCGCGAGCTCCTGCCCACAAGGGTGCTGCACTCGGCGGATCGTTTTCGAGCGGCTGCTGCACCACACGCTGTGGTCTAAATTTTTGTTTTGAATTATGAATGGCGGGAGTCAGAGACACTCTCTTTCAATGTATGTTTGCGTGTGCACACACTGGACACCAAACAACCCTGAACTATCCGCTGCTTGGAGGAATTTCGCGAGCTCCTGCCCACAAGGGTGCTGCACTCGGCGGATCGTTTTCGAGCGGCTGCTGCACCACACGCTGTGGTCTAAATTTTTGTTTTGAATTATGAATGGCGGGAGTCAGAGACACTCTCTTTCAATGTATGTTTGCGTGTGCACACCACTGGACACCCAAACA
>NW_897102.1:0-855 GCF_000209065.1 Trypanosoma cruzi | reverse complement strand
ATACTGCCACGACGCAACAACAGCCCCAATTGGCACTCAATCCATCGCATTCGGAGAGGGGCAAGAATCAAACCGGTGAGGGCGAACAACAAACCTGTGGAGAACAAATTAATGTCTAGATCGTCATTCACCTCTCGATTTGTATTCGACTGAACCAACCAGCGATAAATGGGCTTCAAGCCTCCTTCAACGGACAAATCACCACCAATATGACGGTAAAAATTCAAGCACCCCGTGACGGTCCTCGGTTCTTCTTCGGCATCACGCCACAGTTGCACAGGAGCACCTCTACCTCCTTTTAAAGGGATTATTTCTCCAAAAAGCGTCGTAGGAGTCAGAAAATTAAATCGAGTATCATCCAAAAAATCAAAAGGGCGAAACGAGGACGCAGGAGGAAATCCTGTCAACATACCACTTCCCTGCCACAAGCGTGCAATGAGTTCGGAGCAAAAGAGGCCATGTTCCGTATTACTTCCATCCACGGCAAAGTGCCCCTCATTCCACTCGAGAGAAGAAACTTCATTGCCATCAATTCGTTGTAAATGCGGGAAATACACATCTGCCAGAAATACGGCGGCATCGACGTAAACCTTCCGAAGGCGTCGTAAAATGGCGGCATCTTCCGTGGAGCATTTATCGGGTTTGAGATCGTCAATGCGCGCTATTTCCCTGGCAAGGAGATGTAACTTATGTGCCGCCTTAACGCGATCCATTTTGTCTGGTGTGGTGAAAAACGAAGGCAAAAACCCAAAGGGACTAGTCTTGTAGGGGTTTTTAAACAGCGTCCTCAGATGGTCCACCATCCGTGCTTCAAGCTGAGATCGATCCCCTCCCATGTGCAAAAAACGGGCCGAT
>NW_897101.1:0-855 GCF_000209065.1 Trypanosoma cruzi | reverse complement strand
GAGTCCATGAGTCCATGAGTCCATGAATCCATGAGTCCATGAATAGATGAGTCCATGAGTCCATGAATACATGAGTCCATGAATACATGAATCCATGAGTCCATGAGTCCATGAGTCCATGAGTCCATGAGTCCATGAGTACATGAATCCATGAGTCCATGAGTCCATGAATACATGAGTCCATGAGTCCATGAGTCCATGAGTCCATGAATCCATGAATCCATGAGTCCATGAGTCCATGAGTCCATGAGTCCATGAATACATGAGTCCATGAGTCCATGAGTCCATGAGTCCATGAGTCCATGAGTCCATGAATCCATGAGTCCATGAGTCCATGAGTCCATGAATACATGAATCCATGAGTCCATGAGTCCATGAGTCCATGAGTCCATTAATCCATGAGTCCATGAGTCCATGAGTCCATGAATACATGAATACATGAGTCCATGAGTCCATGAGTCCATGAGTCCATGAATACATGAATCCATGAGTCCATGAGCCCATGAATCCATGAGTCCATGAGTCCATGAGTCCATGAGTCCATGAGTCCATGAATCCATGAGTCCATGAGCCCATGAATCCATGAGTCCATGAGTCCATGAGTCCATGAATACAGGAATCCATGAGTCCATGAGTCCATGAGTCCATGAATCCATGAGTCCATGAGTCCATGAGTCCATGAATACATGAATACATGAGCCCATGAGTCCATGAGTCCATGAGTCCATGAATACATGAATCCATGAGTCCATGAGCCCATGAATCCATGAGTCCATGAGTCCATGAGTCCATGAGTCCATGAATACATGAATCCATGAGTCCATGAGTCCATGAGTCCATGAATCCATGAGTCCA
>NW_897100.1:0-855 GCF_000209065.1 Trypanosoma cruzi | reverse complement strand
GGGTGATGCGGGTGTAGCAGAGACATCATGAATGCTCTCAAAGAAGCATTTCTGTCATGCTTCTCTTGTTTTGCCTTCGCGAAAGTCGTTGTTATGCCGTCTTCATGCCTGCCGCGCTCCTATTTTACCGTTATTATTACTACTATTATTGTTTCCATTACTATTGTTATTTTTTTTTTGCGGCGGTGGTCGAAAACCTCTAGGCTGATAAGTAAGGCTACACAAGCGAAAATACACACAAAGAGATGTCATCCAAGAAGCAGACTGATGTGAGTGGTGGGGACAGGCAGCCCGAAGAGACTCCCACATTTTGGTCGTTGGAGAACCTGAAGGTTGCACAAGTGCAGGTGGTTGGTGGAACACTGAACGGATTCTCAATTGGCTTTGTTGCCGTGTATGCTTATTTCTACCTGATGTCCACGGACTGCTCGATGTACAAGAAGGAGGTGGCTTGCAACAGGGTATTGAACGCGGAGTGTTCTTGGAACGGAACACGTGGGGAATGCGGCTGGAACGGCTTTACCTGCTTTTGGGGGCACGGTAAGGATAAGACGCCATGCTTGGATGATAGCAGGTGCAAGTGGGTGTACAGCGACGAAGAGTGCAAGAATCCGACTGGCTACAGCTCGTCCTATAACGGCATCTTTGCTGGTGCAATGATTGTTGGCGCAATGATTGGGTCGATCTATGCCGGGCAGTTTGCCGCGAAGTTTGGTCACAAGGTGTCGTTCCTGATCGTCGGCATCGTTGGCGTTGTGTCATCCGTGATGTACCATGTGTCTTCGGCAACGAATGAGTTTTGGGTGCTGTGCGTTGGTCGTCTACTGATAGGTGTTGTACTCGGTCTTGTGAACG
>NW_897099.1:0-855 GCF_000209065.1 Trypanosoma cruzi | reverse complement strand
GATGCAGCGGCCGCTCGAAAACGATCAGCCGAGTGCAGCACCCGTGTGGGCAAGAGCTCGCGAAATTCCTCCAAGCAGCGGATAGTTCAGGGTTGTTTGGTGTCCAGTGTGTGAACACGCAAACAGATAGTGACAGAGAGTGCCTCTGACTCCCACCATTCACAATCGGAAAAAAAAAATTTGGACCACAACGTGTGATGCAGCAGCCGCTCGAAAACGATCAGCCGAGTGCAGCACCCGTGTGGGCAAGAGCTCGCGAAATTCCTCCAAGCAGCGGATAGTTCAGGGTTGTTTGGTGTCCAGTGTGTGAACACGCAAACAGATATTGACAGAGAGTGCCTCTGACTCCCACCATTCACAATTGGAAACAAAAATTTGGACCACAACGTGTGATGCAGCAGCCGCTCGAAAACGATCAGCCGAGTGCAGCACCCGTGTGGGCAAGAGCTCGCGAAATTCCTCCAAGCAGCGGATAGTTCAGGGTTGTTTGGTGTCCAGTGTGTGAACACGCAAACAGATATTGACAGAGAGTGCCTCTGGCTCCCACCATTCATAATCGGAAACAAAAATTTGGACCACAACGTGTGATGCAGCGGCCGCTCGAAAACGATCAGCCGAGTGCAGCACCCGTGTGGGCAAGAGCTCGCGAAATTCCTCCAAGCAGCGGATAGTTCAGGGTTGTTTGGTGTCCAGTGTACGAACACGCAAACAGATATTGACAGAGAGTGCCTCTGACTCCCACCATTCACAATCGGAAACAAAAATTTGGACCACAACGTGTGATGCAGCAGCCGCTCGAAAACGATCAGCCGAGTGCAGCACCCGTGTGGGCAAGAGCTCGCGAAATCCTCCAAG
>NW_897098.1:0-855 GCF_000209065.1 Trypanosoma cruzi | reverse complement strand
TGCTGCACTCGGCGGATCGTTTTCGAGCGGCTGCTGCACCACACGTTGTGGTCTATGTTTTTGTTTCGAATTATGAATGGCGGGAGTCAGAGGCACTCTTTTTCAATGTATGTTTGCGTGTGCACACACTGGACACCAAACAACCCTGAACTATCCGCTGCTTGGAGGAATTTCGCGAGCTCCTGCCCACAAGGGTGCTGCACTCGGCGGATCGTTTTCGAGTGGCTGCTGCACCACACGTTGTGGTCTAAATTTTTGTTTCGAATTATGAATGGCGGGAGTCAGAGGCACTCTCTTTCAATGTATGTTTGCGTGTTCACACACTGGACACCAAACAACCCGGAACTATCCGCTGCTTGGAGGAATTTCGCGAGCTCTTGCCCACAATGGTGCTGCAGTCGGCGGATCGTTTTCGAGCGGCTGCTGCACCACACGCTGTGGTCTAAATTTTTGTTTTGAATTATGAATGGCGGGAGTCAGAGGCACTCTCTTTCAATGTATGTTTGCGTGTGCACACACTGGACACCAAACAACCCTGAACTATCCGCTGCTTGGAGGAATTTCGCGAGCTCCTGCCCACAATGGTGCTGCAGTCGGCGGATCGTTTTCGAGCGGCTGCTGCACCACACGCTGTGGTCTAAATTTTTGTTTCGAATTATGAATGGCGGGAGTCAGAGGCACTCTCTTTCAATGTATGTTTGCGTGTGCACACACTGGACACCAAACAACCCTGAACTATCCGCTGCTTGGAGGAATTTCGCGAGCTCCTGCCCACAAGGGTGCTGCACTCGGCGGATCGTTTTCGAGCGGCTGCTGCACCACACGCTGTGGTCTAAATTTTTGTTTTGAATTATG
>NW_897097.1:0-855 GCF_000209065.1 Trypanosoma cruzi | reverse complement strand
ACCTTGGTTAACACCCCTGGTGAGATCACGTACGCCCGTGGCACAAGAGAACGATCCTGTATCGATCTGACATGGTCAAAGCATTTGGCTGTGCCGGATTGGTCAGCTTCTGTGTCGCCGCTTAGTGATCATTATATGCTGACATTTACGCTGCATCAGGCATTTAAGGATACCATACCTTCGGCACCCCCTTCGGCACCTAGGATATTTCACAGTTGGGGGAAGTGCAAGTGGGATTTATTCATTAAGGACTTCGACGCACAACTTCCGGCATACGACTATAAAAAGCAGTCCACCGGCGTTAAAGACTTCACGAGAGCGCTTATAACTTCGTATCGACGGCATTGCCCCCGCGGCATGCACAAGGACGGTCCCAGGCTTTGGGACGACACTCTCATGGAGGCAGAGCGGATTGCTACGGACAGCAAGGCCCGCTATCTACAGTTACCGACGCCCGACCGTGAGGCAGAAATGCAACGGACAATGAGTCAATTCTTCCTCCTACTCCGAGAGCGCTTGCGCAACACGTATCTACGCCGCATCAGCAAGTTAAATCCAGGCGAGCCACTCGCACGGAAATACATTTCCGGACGGAAAAAGGCATCAATTCCATCTTCTACATCAATTTTATTGGGAGACGGTCAACACACTTATAAAACAGCAAGGAGAGCAGCGAATGCTCTCAATCGCATCTTTTTTCCATTTCACCCCTCTCACAAGGCAGTTAGGTTTTCCAAAGGCATCAACAGACAGAGTGCATCTTTGAACATTAATGCTTCCTTTCTTTTTGGGCTGCAGAACAACAACGAGTCTGCCGCTACATTTACATCAGGTTCTTCACTCTCATCTAGTTCC
>NW_897096.1:0-855 GCF_000209065.1 Trypanosoma cruzi | reverse complement strand
CAGAGGGAGAGAGAGAGAGGTCGCCCACTCAATGCAATAAAAACAAAACAGAAACAGTTACGGTGCTCCGTCCATGCAGCCAGGCAGGACGGCAGCGGTGCGTGTCGTGCAAAAGAGAGCACCAACGGGCCTGCATGGGTGTGCATGCATATATACAATGGGCACATTATTGTGTGTGCTTCGTGGGGTGAGGTGAGGGCGAGAGTCCATGCAAGGGGACACACACACACACAGAGAGAAGGAAGAGTGTGTGTGCGGGCGGTGCATGGCTCTCTCACACTCACTCTCACGCGGCCACCACCGCAGCCGCAGCCGCACAAACCACGAAACAGATGGAATCAGTGCGATTGCAGAACTCGCACACCGTCCTGCAAACCAGAAGTTTAAAAAGCAATATGAAACAAGAATTCAAAAAAAAAATGGAAAAAACTTAGGCTTCTGCGGGAATCGAACCCGCGTCCCCGGATGACATTGTGAGCGTGTTTGCCACTGAGCTATAAAAATGCGGTCGCGCGACCCCTTTTCACGTAAAGTATTAATTTCGATCTTCGAACAATCGAGCACATTTGCGTTGTCCCCTGGAAAACGAAAACGACATGTTTAGGGTGCGCCGCCGCAGCGTGGTTACTACGATAAGTTCGTCATATATCTCTCGTACGGGGCCGCAGCCGCAGCGTGGTTACTACGATAAGTCGTCATATATCTCTCGTACGGGGCCGCAGCCGCAGCGTGGTTACTACGATTCGTCGTGTTGTATCCAACGTCCGGGGCAGCCGCTGCAAACTTGGATAATTCGACACGTCGTGTGTATCCAACGTCCGGGGCCACCGCCCTACCATTTTTTATTTCTTGCAG
>NW_897095.1:0-855 GCF_000209065.1 Trypanosoma cruzi | reverse complement strand
GTGGGCAAGAGCTCGCGAAATTCCTCCAAGCAGCGGATAGTTCAGGTTGTTTGGTGTCCAGTGTGTGAACACGCAAACAGATATTGACAGAGAGTGCCTCTGACTCCCACCATTCACAATCGGAAACAAAAATTTGGACCACAACGTGTGATGCAGCGGCCGCTCGAAAACGATCAGCCGAGTGCAGCACCCGTGTGGGCAAGAGCTCGCGAAATTCCTCCAAGCAGCGGATAGTTCAGGGTTGTTTGGTGTCCAGTGCATGAACACGCAAACAGATATTGACAGAGAGTGCCTCTGACTCCCACCATTCACAATCGGAAACAAAAATTTAGACCACAGCGTGTGATGCAGCGGCCGCTCGAAAACGATCAGCCGAGTGCAGCACCCGTGTGGGCAAGAGCTCGCGAAATTCCTCCAAGCAGCGGATAGTTCAGGGTTGTTTGGTGTCCAGTGTGTGAACACGCAAACAGATATTGACAGAGAGTGCCTCTGGCTCCCACCATTCACAATCGGAAACAAAAATTTGGACCACAACGTGTGATGCAGCGGCCGCTCGAAAACGATCAGCCGAGTGCAGCACCCTTGTGGGCAAGAGCTCGCGAAATTCCTCCAAGCAGCGGATAGTTCAGGGTTGTTTGGTGTCCAGTGTGTGAACACGCAAACAGATATTGACAGAGAGTGCCTCTGGCTCCCACCATTCACAATCGGAAACAAAAATTTGGACCACAACGTGTGATGCAGCAGCCGCTCGAAAACGATCAGCCGAGTGCAGCACCCTTGTGGGCAAGAGCTCGCGAAATTCCTCCAAGCAGCGGATAGTTCAGGTTTGTTTGGTGTCCAGTGTGTGAACACGCA
>NW_897094.1:0-855 GCF_000209065.1 Trypanosoma cruzi | reverse complement strand
ACATGTTTAGGGTGCGCCGCCGCAGCGTGTTACTACGATAAGTTCGTCATATATCTCTCGTACGGGGCCGCAGCCGCAGCGTGGTTACTACGATAAGTCGTCATATATCTCTCGTACGGGGCCGCAGCCGCAGCGTGGTTACTACGATTCGTCGTGTTGTATCCAACGTCCGGGGCAGCCGCTGCAACTTGGATAATTCGACACGTCGTCCTGTATCTAACGTCCGGGGCAGCCGCTGCAAACTTGGATAATTCGACACGTCGTGTTGTATCCAACGTCCGGGGCCACCGCCCTACCATTTTTTATTTCTTGCAGCGGCCAACCCCGGCAGTAAGGACAAAAAAAAGAATCGCGTTTTCTTTAATGTTTTTCCTGTTTGGGGGCGGGGATCTTTGTTTTCTATGATTGTCTCTTTTTTTTTGTCTGTTCCAGGTTGGTTTTTAGGAGGCTTGATGTGCCTGCTGGGTGATCGCCGGCTTTTTTATTGGTGATTGCGTATTTTTGGCTTACCGGTGTGCCGCTCAGCGCCATTTTGTTTTACTTCTTTTCTGCTTATTGGGGCGTGTTGTTATTCGTCACGCGTCAGCACACACCGAGCAACATGTCAAAAAAAAACAAAATGCAGGCTTTTCCCCCCTCGCGAGGGCCTCCGCAGCCACAATCCTGTGCGTGCGTGCATTCTCAGCGTTTTAAACACGGCATGTGTGTGTGCATGTGCTTGTGTGTTTGGCAGCGCCTATACTTGCGGAGCAGCTGTGCGCCACAAGAGAGTCTGAAGAAAGCAACGGCAGAGAGAGGCAGATAGCACACACGCAAATTACTCATATCATCACACACACACACACACACACGCAG
>NW_897093.1:0-855 GCF_000209065.1 Trypanosoma cruzi | reverse complement strand
TGCTTGGAGGAATTTCGCGAGCTCTTGCCCACACGGGTGCTGCACTCGGCTGATCGTTTTCGAGCGGCCGCTGCATCACAGGTTGTGGTCCAAATTTTTGTTTCCGACTGTGAATGGTGGGAGTCAGAGGCACTCTCTGTCAATATCTGTTTGCGTGTTCACACACTGGACACCAAACAACCCTGAATTATCCGCTGCTTGGAGGAATTTCGCGAGCTCTTGCCCACACGGGTGCTGCACTCGGCTGATCGTTTTCGAGCGGCCGCTGCATCACAGGTTGTGGTCCAAATTTTTGTTTCCGACTGTGAATGGTGGGAGTCAGAGGCACTCTCTGTCAATATCTGTTTGCGTGTTCACACACTGGACACCAAACATCCCTGAATTATCCGCTGCTTGGAGGAATTTCGCGAGCTCTTGCCCACACGGGTGCTGCACTCGGCTGATCGTTTTCGAGCGGCCGCTGCATCACACGTTGTGGTCCAAATTTTTGTTTCCAATTATGAATGGTGGGAGTCAGAGGCACTCTCTGTCAATATCTGTTTGCGTGTTCACACACTGGACACCAAACAACCCTGAATTATCCGCTGCTTGGAGGAATTTCGCGAGCTCTTGCCCACACGGGTGCTGCACTCGGCTGATCGTTTTCGAGCGGCCGCTGCATCACAGGTTGTGGTCCAAATTTTTGTTTCCGACTGTGAATGGTGGGAGTCAGAGGCACTCTCTGTCAATATCTGTTTGCGTGTTCACACACTGGACACCAAACATCCCTGAATTATCCGCTGCTTGGAGGAATTTCGCGAGCTCTTGCCCACACGGGTGCTGCACTCGGCTGATCGTTTTCGAGCGGCTGCTGCA
>NW_897092.1:0-855 GCF_000209065.1 Trypanosoma cruzi | reverse complement strand
CGCTGAGCAGCACGCCGTGGTGGAGCGACGTGGCGTGCCCGACGCTTGCCGTGACGACGACGGCGGCTGGTGGGAGTCTGACGCAGAACGACATCCGCGGCGGTGGGAGCGCCGTCCCGACACTGCTGATGGTGGCGCTGCCGCCGCCGTTTCGGTGGGCACGCGATCCGCAGCTCAGCACGCACCTGAGCTTCGTGCCGGTGTCGACGGCGCAGCCGAGCGGGTTTGGCGGTTCTTGGGGAGCGATGCTGAGCAACGCGACGTGGGTGCGCAACGCGACGAATCCGTCCACCGTCCTGGAGCTGGCTGTGCCCGTGCACCGCGGTTACTTCACTGCTGCCGACGAGACGATAGTCATTCGCTGCGACGCTGCGGCGGTGTCTGGCGGTTGCAGGGGAGTGCTGCTTGGGTCCTTCACGATCAGGTCCAACAAGCTGCCCGCCGCTGCCAGCGCCCTCTCGGCAATCACCGGCGTTGTTGCGGGTGCGACGGCTGTTGCCGTGGTGGTGACCGGCGGGCTGGGCTCCATCCTGGAGATGCAGGCACTCGGCGTGTTTGCGAGGATGTCATGTGCCTCGGCGCAGGAGCGTGCGAGCACCGTTGCGCTGCCGTACTTCCTGTCGGTGTTTGCTGCTCTTGACCCGCTGTGGATGGTGGTGGGCAACGCGCTGCTCGCCGCTGTGTTTGGGTGCGTGCACTGCGGTGTGACGGCCGCCTTCCAGCGGTGGCGCGGCGTGGACGCTGCGAGTGCGTGGGCGACGATGCGCTTCCCGAGCCTGACGTACGTTGTGGCGCACGCGATGCACCTCGGCATCTTCTTCGGCTCGGTGTTTGCACTGGCGATGCCCGGCGCCC
>NW_897091.1:0-855 GCF_000209065.1 Trypanosoma cruzi | reverse complement strand
TCCAAGCAGCGGATAATTCAGGGTTGTTTGGTGTCCAGTGTGTGAACACGCAAACAGATATTGACAGAGAGTGCCTCTGACTCCCACCATTCATAATTGGAAACAAAAATTTGGACCACAACGTGTGATGCAGCAGCCGCTCGAAAACGATCAGCCGAGTGCAGCACCCGTGTGGGCAAGAGCTCGCGAAATTCCTCCAAGCAGCGGATAATTCAGGGTTGTTTGGTGTCCAGTGTGTGAACACGCAAACAGATAGTGACAGAGAGTGCCTCTGACTCCCACCATTCATAATTGGAAACAAAAATTTGGACCACAACGTGTGATGCAGCAGCCGCTCGAAAACGATCAGCCGAGTGCAGCACCCGTGTGGGCAAGAGCTCGCGAAATTCCTCCAAGCAGCGGATAATTCAGGGTTGTTTGGTGTCCAGTGTGTGAACACGCAAACAGATAGTGACAGAGAGTGCCTCTGACTCCCACCATTCATAATTGGAAACAAAAATTTGGACCACAACATGTGATGCAGCGGCCGCTCGAAAACGATCAGCCGAGTGCAGCACCCTTGTGGGCAAGAGCTCGCGAAATTCCTCCAAGCAGCGGATAATTCAGGGTTGTTTGGTGTCCAGTGTGTGAACACGCAAACAGATGTTGAAAGAGAGTCTCTCTGACTCCCACCATCCATAATTGGAAACAAAAATTTGGACCACAACGTGTGATGCAGCGGCCGCTCGAAAACGATCAGCCGAGTGCAGCACCCGTGTGGGCAAGAGCTCGCGAAATTCCTCCAAGCAGCGGATAATTCAGGGTTGTTTGGTGTCCAGTGTGTGAACACGCAAACAGATGTTGACAGAGAGTGCC
>NW_897090.1:0-855 GCF_000209065.1 Trypanosoma cruzi | reverse complement strand
AGCGGCCGCTGCATACACGGTTGTGTCCAAATTTGTTTCCAATGTGAATGTGGGAGTCAGAGACACTCTCTGTCAATATCTGTTTGCGTGTTCACACACTGGACACCACACAACCCTGAACTATCCGCTGCTTGGAGGAATTTCGCGAGCTCTTGCCCACACGGGTGCTGCACTCGGCTGATCGTTTTCGAGCGGCCGCTGCATCACACGTTGTGGTCCAAATTTTTGTTTCCGATTGTGAATGGTGGGAGTCAGAGACACTCTCTGTCAATATCTGTTTGCGTGTTCATGCACTGGACACCACACAACCCTGAACTATCCGCTGCTTGGAGGAATTTCGCGAGCTCTTGCCCACACGGGTGCTGCACTCGGCTGATCGTTTTCGAGCGGCCGCTGCATCACACGTTGTGGTCCAAATTTTTGTTTCCGATTGTGAATGGTGGGAGTCAGAGACACTCTCTGTCAATATCTGTTTGCGTGTTCATGCACTGGACACCACACAACCCTGAACTATCCGCTGCTTGGAGGAATTTCGCGAGCTCTTGCCCACACGGGTGCTGCACTCGGCTGATCGTTTTCGAGCGGCCGCTGCATCACACGTTGTGGTCCAAATTTTTGTTTCCGATTGTGAATGGTGGGAGTCAGAGACACTCTCCGTCAATATCTGTTTGCGTGTTCACACACTGGACACCAAACAACCCTGAACTATCCGCTGCTTGGAGGAATTTCGCGAGCTCTTGCCCACAAGGGTGCTGCACTCGGCTGATCGTTTTCGAGCGGCCGCTGCATCACACGTTGTGGTCCAAATTTTTGTTTCCGATTGTGAATGGTGGGAGTCAGAGACACTCTCCGTCA
>NW_897089.1:0-855 GCF_000209065.1 Trypanosoma cruzi | reverse complement strand
TCAGCGTTTTAACACGGCATGTGTGTGTGCATGTGCTTGTGTGCTTGGCAGCGCCTATACTTGCGGAGCAGCTGTGCGCCACAAGAGAGTCTGAAGAAAGCAACGGCAGAGAGAGGCAGATAGCACACACGCAAATTATTCATATCATCGCACACACACACACGCAGCCGCTCGAAAACGATCCGGCGAGTGCAGCACCGCTGTGGGCAAGATCTCGCGAAACTCCTCCAAGCAGCGGATAGTTCCGGGTTGTTTGTCGTCCAGTGTGTGAACACGCAAACAGATAGTGAAAGAGAGTGTCTCTGACCGCCACCATTCATAATTCAAAGCAGAAATTTAGACCACAACGTGCGGTGCAGCGGCCGCTCGAAAACGATCCGCCGACTGCAGCACCCCTGTGGGCAAGATCTCGCGAAATTCCTCCAAGCAGCGGATAGTTCAGGGTTGTTTGGCGTCCAGTGTGTGAACACACAAACAGACACTGAAAGAGAGTGTCTCTGACCACCACCATTCATAATTCGAAACAAAAATTTAGACCACAACGTGCGGTGCAGCAGCCGCTCGAAAACGATCCGCCGACTGCAGCACCCTTGTGGGCAAGATCTCGCGAAACTCCTCCAAGCAGCGGATAGTTCCGGGTTGTTTGGCGTCCAGTGTGTGAACACGCAAACAGACATTGAAAGAGAGTGCCTCTGACCACCACCATTCATAATTCGAAACAAAAATTTAGACCACAACGTGCGGTGCAGCGGCCGCTCGAAAACGATCCGGCGAGTGCAGCACCCCTGTGGGCAAGATCTCGCGAAATTCCTCCAAGCAGCGGATAGTTCAGGGTTGTTTGGCGTCCAGTGTGTG
>NW_897088.1:0-855 GCF_000209065.1 Trypanosoma cruzi | reverse complement strand
GGCTGAATTGAACGCATTTGCTTTTTTTTTCCGCGCATGAGCCGGGCGAAGTTGGCTGTTGTTGTCATTTTCTTATGACTTTTTTTTCCCCCTTCCTTTTATATACACGCATACACGTTAGCGGCCTCATTTAACTTTTGGGTCCCATTCGGACCGTCATTTTTTTTTTTTTTGTTGTTGTTGTTTATCCTCCCTGTGTTTTCCCGTGTGTGTGTGTGTGTGTGTGTGTGTGTGTTCATTTGGGTGGGTCGATGTAAGCCCATGTCCTTCTCTCTCCCTGTGTTTATTTTTGATTTCTTTTCTCTGTTGGCTGGATTGTTGTAGGCGCGGACGGGAAGAAAAGGTGTAAATAATATTATTAATAATAATAGGCCTGCAGAAACGTGGCAAGGCGTGTTGAGTGGACAACAAGGGCTACACGGCACCCGTACCCAAAGCATTTATATAACGTTCTCCGCAGGTTGGGGTATTTTAAAAAAAGGAAAAAAAAAAAAAGAGACCCATCCTTCTACGACACGGAGAGAAAAGAGGATATCCCTACAGCCTCCCTTGTTGGTTGGTTGGTTTGCGTTATAAGGCCGGCAGGTGACGAACACGTTACAGTTTTAGCCTGTAATTTACATTTAATTTAAAGAAAACATCTCATGCGAAGATGTTTTGTCAAACGCCATGGTCGGCTAAAGTTTCCATTAGGCAACGGCTTTTCTAACGGTGGGGCATGAATTACATCCGCTTGTTCCCAGCAATGAGTTGTACTACGACCCACCAAAACTACGCCACCGCCTTGACAAGGATGGATACTTGTATTTCAAGACATTGTTCCCCGCATAGTCCCTCATGAAGCGATGGATGACT
>NW_897087.1:0-855 GCF_000209065.1 Trypanosoma cruzi | reverse complement strand
TGTGCTGACGCGTGACGAATAACAACACGCCCCAATAAGCAGAAAAGAAGTAAAACAAAATGGCGCTGAGCGGCACACCGGTAAGCCAAAAATACGCAATCACCAATAAAAAAGCCGGCGATCACCCAGCAGGCACATCAAGCCTCCTAAAAACCAACCTGGAACAGACAAAAAAAAAGAGACAATCATAGAAAACAAAGATCCCCGCCCCCAAACAGGAAAAACATTAAAGAAAACGCGATTCTTTTTTTTGTCCTTACTGCCGGGGTTGGCCGCTGCAAGAAATAAAAAATGGTAGGGCGGTGGCCCCGGACGTTGGATACAACACGACGTGTCGAATTATCCAAGTTGCAGCGGCTGCCCCGGACGTTGGATACAACACGACGTGTCGAATTATCCAAGTTGCAGCGGCCGCCCCGGACGTTGGATACAACACGACGAATCGTAGTAACCACGCTGCGGCTGCGGCCCCGTACGAGAGATATATGACGAACTTATCGTAGTAACCACGCTGCGGCGGCGCACCCTAAACATGTCGTTTTCGTTTTCCAGGGGACAACGCAAATGTGCTCGATTGTTTGAAGATCGAAATTAATACTTTACGTGAAAAGGGGTCGCGCGACCGCATTTTTATAGCTCAGTGGCAAACACGCTCACAATGTCATCCGGGGACGCGGGTTCGATTCCCGCAGAAGCCTAAGTTTTTTCCATTTTTTTTTGAATTCTTGTTTCATATTGCTTTTTAAACTTCTGGTTTGCAGGACGGTGTGCGAGTTCTGCAATCGCACTGATTCCATCTGTTTCGTGGTTTGTGCGGCTGCGGCTGCGGTGGTGGCCGCGTGAGAGTGAGTGGAC
>NW_897086.1:0-855 GCF_000209065.1 Trypanosoma cruzi | reverse complement strand
CTCGGCTGATCTTTTTTGAGCGGCCGCTGCATCCACGTTGTGGTCTGAATATTTGTTTCCGATTGTGAATGGTGGGAGTCAGAGACACTCTCTTTCATATCTGTTTGCGTGTTCACACACTGGACACCAAACAACCCTGAACTATCCGCTGCTTGGAGGAATTTCGCGAGGTGTTGCCCACACGGGTGCTGCACTCGGCTGATCGTTTTCGAGCGGCTGCTGCATCACACGTTGTGGTCTGAATATTTGTTTCCGATTGTGAATGGTGGGAGTCAGAGACACTCTCTGTCACCACCTGTTTGCGTGTTCACACACTGGACACCAAACAACCCTGAACTATCCGCTGCTTGGAGGAATTTCGCGAGCTCTTGCCCACACGGGTGCTGCACTCGGCTGATCGCTTTCGAGCGGCCGCTGCATCACACGTTGTGGTCCAAATTTTTGTTTCCGATTGTGAATGGTGGGAGTCAGAGACACTCTCTGTCAATATCTGTTTGCGTGTTCACACACTGGACACCAAACAACCCTGAACTATCCGCTGCTTGGAGGAATTTCGCGAGCTCTTGCCCACACGGGTGCTGCACTCGGCTGATCGCTTTCGAGCGGTCGCTGCATCACACGTTGTGGTCTGAATTTTTGTTTCCGATTGTGAATGGTGGGAGTCAGAGACACTCTCTGTCAATATCTGTTTGCGTGTTCACACACTGGACACCAAACAACCCTGAACTATCCGCTGCTTGGAGGAATTTCGCGAGCTCTTGCCCACACGGGTGCTGCACTCGGCTGATCGCTTTCGAGCGGTCGCTGCATCACACGTTGTGGTCTGAATTTTTGGTTCCGATTGTGAAATGGTGG
>NW_897085.1:0-855 GCF_000209065.1 Trypanosoma cruzi | reverse complement strand
TTCAATGTATGTTTGCGTGTGCACACACTGGACACCAAACAACCCTGAACTATCCGCTGCTTGGAGGAATTTCGCGAGCTCTTGCCCACAATGGTGCTGCACTCGGCGGATCGTTTTCGAGCGGCTGCTGCACCACACGTTGTGGTCTATGTTTTTGTTTCGAATTATGAATGGCGGGAGTCAGAGACACTCTCTTTCAATGTATGTTTGCGTGTGCACACACTGGACACCAAACAACCCGGAACTATCCGCTGCTTGGAGGAATTTCGCGAGCTCTTGCCCACAATGGTGCTGCACTCGGCGGATCGTTTTCGAGCGGCTGCTGCACCACACGCTGTGGTCTAAATTTTTGTTTTGAATTATGAATGGCGGGAGTCAGAGACACTCTCTTTCAATGTATGTTTGCGTGTGCACACACTGGACACCAAACAACCCTGAACTATCCGCTGCTTGGAGGAATTTCGCGAGCTCCTGCCCACAAGGGTGCTGCACTCGGCGGATCGTTTTCGAGTGGCTGCTGCACCACACGTTGTGGTCTAAATTTTTGTTTCGAATTATGAATGGCGGGAGTCAGAGGCACTCTCTTTCAATGTATGTTTGCGTGTTCACACACTGGACACCAAACAACCCTGAATTATCCGCTGCTTGGAGGAATTTCGCGAGCTCTTGCCCACAATGGTGCTGCAGTCGGCGGATCGTTTTCGAGCGGCTGCTGCACCACACGTTGTGGTCTATGTTTTTGTTTCGAATTATGAATGGCGGGAGTCAGAGGCACTCTCTTTCAATGTATGTTTGCGTGTTCACACACTGGACACCAAACAACCCTGAATTATCCGCTGCTGGAGGAATTCGCGC
>NW_897084.1:0-855 GCF_000209065.1 Trypanosoma cruzi | reverse complement strand
CCTGCATGGGTGTGCATGCATATATACAATGGGCACATTATGTGTGTGCTTCGTGGGATGAGGTGAGGGCGAGAGTCCATGCAAGGGGACACACACAGAGAGTGGGTGAAAGACGAGTGTGTGTGCGGGCGGTGCATGGCGCTCTCTCACTCACTCTCATGCGGCCACCACCGCAGCCGCAGCCGCACACACCACGAAACTGATGGAATCAGTGCGATTGCAGAACTCGCACACCGTCCTGCAAACCAGAAGTTTAAAAAGCAATAAGAAACAAGAATTCCAAAAAAAAAAAAAAGGAAAAAAACTTAGGCTTCTTCGGGACTCGAACCCGCGTCCCGGATGACATTGTGAGCTTGTTTTGCCACTGAGCTAAAAAAAATGTGGTCGCGCGACCCACTTTCACGTAAGGTGTTAATTTCGATCTTCGAACAATCGAGCACATTTGCGTTGTCCCCTGGAAAACGAAAGCGACATGTTTAGGGTGCGCCGCCGCAGCGTGGATACCTCGATTCGTCGTCATATATCTCTCGTACGGGGCCGCAGCCGCAGCGTGAATACTTCGATTCGTCGTCATATATCTCTCGTACGGGGCCGTCGCCGCAGCGTGGATACATCGATTCGTTGTCATGTATCTCTCGTTCGGGGCGGACCGCCGCAACTTGGATAATTCGACACGTCGTCATGTATCTCTCGTCCGGGGCAGCCGCTGCAACTTGGATAATTCGACACGTCGTCATGTATCTCTCGTCCGGGGCCACCGCCCTACTCTTTTTTATTCCCTGCGGCGGCCAACCCCGGCAGTAAGGACAAAAAATAGGATCGCGTTTTTTTTTAATGCTTTTCCTGTTTGGGGGG
>NW_897083.1:0-855 GCF_000209065.1 Trypanosoma cruzi | reverse complement strand
ATGTCGCATCCGATGAGGTGAGGCAGATCACATTGGGGTGCTTTAATTTCAAGGCACATAGACAATGCGCGGCATGTGTCCAGCATAAAAACCACCTTACGATACCGTCGTTGCTCCCACATCATCATGAGTGTATCCGCGATATCCATGGAGCTCAAAAATTCCGAGTCTTGAAATTTAAAAAAACCCTCTGCGGCGTGACCGGCTGCGTAAATCAAGATATGAGAGTTTTCATCCGTGTTGAGGCGCCGCGAAGGCGGAGTATAAGCATCATAACGTCCCTGTAGAACACCAAGAAAGCGACGTACATCCACATCGTATCCGGCATAGTCTATTTCAACGCTGCAGCCATACAAGTTTATTCGATCGGAGCCTGAAAGAGTGCTGTAAATGGCAGCCGGGTAGGGATTGCGTGGGTCACAGGCATAGCTGTCACCAACTAAGAGAATGATATGGTCGTCGTCTATTCCATGCTTGCGGCAGAGATGGTAAATTGTCAGTGCATTGGAGGTGTGGCGTATATTAAAGAAGTAGCGTGAGGAAGACAAAATGACAGCCCACAAGTTTGTCTTTGTTTTGTTGCTGCTGGCGATGACGGTGTCGACTGTTGTCAGGAGAAAAAAAAGGATGCAACAGCACCACAAAACCCCCATCTGACGCTTCATCTTAAAATGTGGCAAGAAACTCTCTTATAATGTCGTCTTTGTGCGAGTGCGTGCCTCTGAAAAACTTTGTCTTCTGTTACTCGTCCTTTCCACGGCATAAAAAAACTCGAAAGAAAAAAAAAAACCGGAAAGAGGGACACATCCACACGCACATACACGTACGCATGGGTGGAAAATGGCATGTGACAAG
>NW_897082.1:0-855 GCF_000209065.1 Trypanosoma cruzi | reverse complement strand
CAACACACAGAAGAGAGTCACGTACTCCACAATCTCTCCGGTGAGAAAGAAACTGTTCGTTTCCACGGTGGTTGCACCACACGGTACCGTTGAGGAGAATACGGCGACAACACGCCCTCCCTTTGGGCTGAATCGAATGTATGCCTTTTCCCATCTCCCTTTTGCCGGAACAGCGTCATCGGAAGGCAACTCTACAGCCTTGTGAACCGCCCCCGTCTTGATGCTCACAGAACGCGTGTGACTGGACGCCTCGGATTCGACGGTGAAGAGACACAACGAGCCCTCCGCCGAGGCACACACAAGCGACAAAAATCCTTCCCCCTCCAGTGCCGTGCCAGACGTCGTGATGGACACGGATGACTCCCGTTTCCCTCGCCGGGGGAAAAGTACAGTGTCGATCGCCGCCACCCCTTCTCGACGAGAATCGTGCTGACGCGAGACGTCTTTCTTCTGTGCACGTTCGTCCCTTCGACTCCGTCGCGAGGAATCATGTTCAAAAAGGTACATCTTCATAAAATTGGTGGTGTTGAGGATGCACACTACACCACCAGAGAGAGCGCAAAAAAGGTAATTTGAAAGGACCGTCGAAAAGGAAGACGACGCTCCCCCGGTGCGGTGGCCACGAGCCCAACAGCAGTCTATCACCGCCATGTTGGACGATGCAGTTGACGATGTCACACGTCGTTGAGCATCCCCACGAAAATTTCGCTGTAAAGAAGTTTTGGCCAGGTGTTGCCGCTGCACATGATCCTCCGCGGTTAACTCCCTTCGCCAGTCATCAATTGCAAACATGTTACCGCTCATATGACTTCTAGTCCTTTACTATTAGGGGCTACAGGCCACACAAATAAACAC
>NW_897081.1:0-855 GCF_000209065.1 Trypanosoma cruzi | reverse complement strand
TACAGGCAATGGTTTCGCGTCATTTCTGGACGCAAGTACTTGGCGAGTTTTTCATCGGATCGTTCACACATGAAGACATCGGGCGTTCCTCCCCCGCCATGGCCCATTATTCAGGGTTCCTTAGCCGCTACAACTATGCAACTACCTTTGTATTGGAATATGGCCAAGCAGGATGACAAGAAGGCGAACATGGATGGGTCAATGGGAGACGCTTATGGGAACGTGGTGAACATTGAGGGAATGATGGCTCTTGTTTCTAATGATTAAAAAAGATTTTTAAAAATTGTGGGAGGGATCATATCACACCTGTATGTCCGACACATTTTTTGTTTTGTGTGCTGTGAAGGCAGGTTCCTCTGGCGGTGGCGGAAGGAACCGTGAAAATGGTGTTGGTTCCATCGCAATTGTCGTGTCTCGAAATAGAGATGACCAAAATGCCTGCATTGACATTGAATGCGTGGGTGATGATGATGATGATGAAATTGATGCGGATGGCTTTTGATGTGTATTTCCTTTTTTTTGCTGTTGCTGTTGCTGTTGCGGTCATGTGGTGGCGTTCCGCTTTGCATATGCCGTTTTTATGCCCATTCTTTTGCGTTTCTGTTTTTGCATCTGTGCCGGGAGGGAACCCAAATGAACGTGTCTTTCTTCTCCCACTGGGTTATTGGTCTCTGCCGTTGTTTTTGTCTCTTTTTTTCCAATTTTTTTTTTTTTTTGTCTTGTGTGTGCGTGTGTGCTCGGGAGAATTCTTACGGTCAAGGGTGATTCATGTCGGAGGAGACTGGCGTGGGATCGGCGCCGGCCACCAGGAAAAAACGTGTGCGGCATCACCCGCCCGAAGAGAAAGGCTCACCG
>NW_897080.1:0-855 GCF_000209065.1 Trypanosoma cruzi | reverse complement strand
AAACACGCTTACAATGTCATCCGGGGACGCGGGTTCGATTCCCGCAGAAGCCTAAGTTTTTTCCATTTTTTTTTTTTTTTTGAATTCTTGTTTCATATTGCTTTTTAAACTTCTGGTTTGCAGGACGGTGTGCGAGTTCTGCAATCGCACTGATTCCATCTGTTTCGTGGTTTGTGCGGCTGCGGCTGCGGTGGTGGCCGCGTGAGAGTGAGTGTGAGAGAGCCATGCACCGCCCGCATACACACACTTCCTTCTCTCTCTGTGTGTGTGTCCCCTTGCATGGACTCTCGTCGTCGCCTCACCCCACGAAGCACACACAATAATGTGCCCATTGTATATATGCATGCACACCCATGCAGGCCCGTTGGTGCTCTCTTTTGCACGACACGCACCGCTGCCGTCCTGCCTGGCTGCATGGGCGGAGCACCGTAACTGTTTCTGTTTTGTTTTCATTGCATTGAGTGGGCGACCTCTCTCTCTCTCCCTGTGTGTTTGTTTTGCTTTACGGGAGCAATGAGAGTGTGTGTGCGCTGGTAGTCCCACGCTTCGGCTTTTTGTTTTGTTTTTCTTTTTGATTTTGTGGTTGAGTGCACCCATTCCGCGGCTGCGTGTGTGTGTGTGTGATGATATGCGTAATTTGCGTGTGTGCTTATCTGCCTCTCTCTGCCGTTGCTTTCTTCAGACTCTCTTGTGGCGCACAGCTGCTCTGCAAGTATAGGCGCTGACAAACACACACACACATGCACACACATGCCGTGCTTAAAACGCTGAGAATGCACGCACGCACAGGATTGTGGCTGCCGAGGCCCTCGCGAGGGGGAAAAAACCTGCATTTTTTTTTTTGACATGTGCTCG
>NW_897079.1:0-855 GCF_000209065.1 Trypanosoma cruzi | reverse complement strand
CAGCCGAGTGCAGCACCCTTGTGGGCAAGAGCTCGCGAAATTCCTCCAAGCAGCGGATAGTTCAGGGTTGTTTGGTGTCCAGTGTGTGAACACGCAAACAGATAGTGACAGAGAGTGCCTCTGACTCCCACCATTCACAATCGGAAACAAAAATTTGGACCACAACGTGTGATGCAGCAGCCGCTCGAAAACGATCAGCCGAGTGCAGCACCCTTGTGGGCAAGAGCTCGCGAAATTCCTCCAAGCAGCGGATAATTCAGGGTTGTTTGGTGTCCAGTGTGTGAACACGCAAACAGATGGTGACAGAGAGTGTCTCTGACTCCCACCATTCATAATTGGAAACAAAAATTTGGGCCACAACGTGTGATGCAGCAGCCGCTCGAAAACGATCAGCCGAGTGCAGCACCCTTGTGGGCAAGAGCTCGCGAAATTCCTCCAAGCAGCGGATAATTCAGGGTTGTTTGGTGTCCAGTGTGTGAACACGCAAACAGATAGTGACAGAGAGTGCCTCTGACTCCCACCATTCACAATCGGAAACAAAAATTTGGACCACAACGTGTGATGCAGCAGCCGCTCGAAAACGATCAGCCGACTGCAGCACCCTTGTGGGCAAGAGCTCGCGAAATTCCTCCAAGCAGCGGATAATTCAGGGTTGTTTGGTGTCCAGTGTCTGAACACGCAAACAGATAGTGACAGAGAGTGTCTCTGACTCCCACCATTCATAATTGGAAACAAAAATTTGGGCCACAACGTGTGATGCAGCAGCCGCTCGAAAACGATCAGCCGACTGCAGCACCCTTGTGGGCAAGAGCTCGCGAAATTCCTCCAAGCAGCGGATAATTCAGGGTTGTTTGG
>NW_897078.1:0-855 GCF_000209065.1 Trypanosoma cruzi | reverse complement strand
GCAGTCTTCTTGGCGGCAGGCTTCTTAGCCGCTGCCTTCTTCGGCGAGGCCTTCTTGGGCGGAACGGCAGCGTCAGACATGTTTTGCGTTCTTAAATTCCTTTCGTGCACTCTCAGCAGGATCTTCACCAAACACAAAGACAACACACAGGAAAGGGGCAGGAGGAGCAGTGAGCGGGCAGCACGCGGCACGAGAAATCGCACCAAAACAACACGGTGAGAAGAATGGGCACAAAGGGCAGACCACCACAAACACGCCCTTCAGGTTCTCTATAGTGCTTTTCCACAGCACCGTCGCGAATGCACACACGGAGGAAGGGCTGCTGCAGCCCCCAGCACTGGGGATGAGAAACAAAAACAAACAAAAATAAAAACAAAACAAAAGTTCTAGTAATGAAAAACGGGCATGCCATCGTCTCCACCGGTGACGAGTTCATATCGTTATCTACCAGGTGCGCCAGCGACATGGATCGCGACAACGCACGGTTGAACCAAAATAAATCCCTACTTCTTCTTCGGCGCCTTCTTCACGGCTTTCTTGGGTGCCTTCTTTGCCGCATGCTTCTTGGCACTCTTATTAACAGCTTTCTTGGCTGCTGCAGGCTTCTTCTTGGGGGCGGCCCTCTTCTTCGCAGCAGGCTTCTTCACGGCTGGTTTCTTAGCAGTCTTCTTGGCGGCAGGCTTCTTAGCCGCTGCCTTCTTCGGCGAGGCCTTCTTGGGCGGAACGGCAGCGTCAGACATGTTTTGCGTTCTTAAATTCCTTTCGTGCACTCTCAGCAGGATCTTCACCAAACACAAAGACAACACACAGGAAAGGGGCAGGAGGAGCAGTGAGCGGGCAGCACGCGGCACGAGA
>NW_897077.1:0-855 GCF_000209065.1 Trypanosoma cruzi | reverse complement strand
TGTTTGCGTGTTCATGCACTGGACACCAAACAACCCTGAACTATCCGCTGCTTGGAGGAATTTCGCGAGCTCTTGCCCACAAGGGTGCTGCACTCGGCTGATCGTTTTCGAGCGGCTGCTGCATCACACATTGTGGTCTAAATTTTTGTTTCCGATTATGAATGGTGGGAGTCAGGGACACTCTCTTTCAATATCTGTTTGCGTGTTCACACACTGGACACCAAACAACCCTGAACTATCCGCTGCTTGGAGGAATTTCGCGAGCTCTTGCCCACGAGGGTGCTGCACTCGGCTGATCGTTTTCGAGCGGCCGCTGCATCGCACGTTGTGGTCTAAATTTTTGTTTCCGATTGTGAATGGTGGGAGTCAGAGGCACTCTCTGTCAATATCTGTTTGCGTGTTCACACACTGGACACCAAACAACCGTGAATTATCCGCTGCTTGGAGGAATTTCGCGAGCTCTTGCCCACACGGGTGCTGCACTCGGCTGATCGTTTTCGAGCGGCCGCTGCATCGCACGTTGTGGTCTAAATTTTTGTTTCCAATTGTGAATGGTGGGAGTCAGAGACACTCTCTGTCAATATCTGTTTGCGTGTTCACACACTGGACACCAAACAACCCTGAACTATCCGCTGCTTGGAGGAATTCCGCGAGCTCTTGCCCACACGGGTGCTGCACTCGGCTAATCGTTTTCGAGCGGTCGCTGCATCACACGTTGTGGTCTAAATTTTTGTTTCCAATTATGAATGGTGGGAGTCAGAGACACTCTCTGTCAATATCTGTTTGCGTGTTCATGCACTGGACACCAAACAACCCTGAACTATCCGCTGCTTGGAGGAATTTCGCGAGCTCTTG
>NW_897076.1:0-855 GCF_000209065.1 Trypanosoma cruzi | reverse complement strand
GCTGCCGAGGCCCTCGCGAGGGGGAAAAAACCTGCATTTTTTTTTTTTGACATGTTGCTCGGTGTGTGCTGACGCGTGACGAATAACAACACGCCCCAATAAGCAGAAAAGAAGTAAAACAAAATGGCGCTGAGCGGCACACCGGTAAGCCAAAAATACGCAATCACCAATAAAAAAGCCGGCGATCACCCAGCAGGCAAATCAAGCGTCCTCAAAACCAACCTGGAACAGACAAAAAAAAAGAGACAATCATAGAAAACAAGATCCCCGCCCCCAAACAGGAAAAACATTAAAGAAAACGCGATTCTTTTTTTTGTCCTTACTGCCGGGGTTGGCCGCCGCAAGAAATAAAAAATGGTAGGGCGGTGGCCCCGGACGCTAGATACAGGACGACGTGCGAATTATCCAAGTTGCAGCGGCTGCCCCGGACGCTAGATACAGGACGACGTGCGAATTATCCAAGTTGCAGCGGCTGCCCCGGACGTTAGATACGGGACGACGTGTCGAATTATCCAAGTTGCAGCGGCTGCCCCGGACGTTAGATACGGGACGACGTGTCGAATTATCCAAGCTGCAGCGGCTGCCCCGGACGTTAGATACAGCACGACGTGTCGAATTATCCAAGCTGCAGCGGTGGCCTCGGGCGTTAGATATATGACGACTTACAGTAGTAACCACGCTGCGGCTGCGCATCCTAAACACGTCTTTTTCGTTTTCCAGGGGACAACGCAAATGTGCTCGATTGTTCGAAGATCGACATTAATACTTTACGTGAAAAGGAGTCGCGCGACCGCATTTTTTTAGCTCAGTCGCAAACACGCTCACAATGTCATCCGGGGACGCGGGTTCGATTCC
>NW_897075.1:0-855 GCF_000209065.1 Trypanosoma cruzi | reverse complement strand
GCGAGGCCTTCTTCGGCGAGGCCTTCTTGGGCGGAACGGCAGCGTCAGACATGTTTTGCGTTCTTAAATTCCTTTCGTGCACTCTCAGCAGGATCTTCACCAAACACAAAGACAACACACAGGGAAGGGGCAGGAGGAGCAGTGAGCGGACAGCACGCGGCACGAGAAATCGCACCAAAACAACACGGTGAGAAGAATGGGCACAAAGGACAGACCACCACAAACACGCCCTTCAGGTTCTCTATAGTGCTTTTCCACAGCACCGTCGCGAATGCACACACGGAAGAAGGGCTGCTGCAGCCCCCAGCACTGGGGATGAGAAACAAAAACAAACAAAAATAAAAACAAAACAAGAGTTCTAGTAATGGAAAAACGGGCATGACGTCGTCTCCACCGGTGACAAGTTCATATCGTTATCTACCAGGTGCGCCAGCGACACGGATCGCGACAACGCACGGTTGAGCCAAAATAAATCCCTACTTCTTCGGCGCCTTCTTCACGGCTTTCTTGGGTGCCTTCTTTGCCGCATGCTTCTTGGCACTCTTGGTAACAGCCTTCTTGGCTGCTGCAGGCTTCTTCTTGGGGGCGGCCCTCTTCTTCGCAGCAGGCTTCTTCACGGCTGGTTTCCTAGCAGTCTTCTTGGCGGCAGTCCCCTTAGCCACTGCCTTCTTCGGCGCGGCCTTCTTCGACGAGGCCTTCTTGGGCGGAACGGCAGCGTCAGACATGTTTTGCGTCCCTTAAATTCCTTTCGTGCACTCTCAGCAGGATCTTCACCAAACACAAAGACAACACACAGGGAAGGGGCAGGAGGAGCAGTGAGCGGACAGCACGCGGCACGAGAAATCGCACCAAAAC
>NW_897074.1:0-855 GCF_000209065.1 Trypanosoma cruzi | reverse complement strand
CTCCAACTGTGAGCGGGAAATAACACCCTCATATGTGCCACTTGATGTCAACATGACAGGAAAGCTGTTGTGTGGAGTGGACTGAAGTATTTGTATTATGTGGGACATCTTTTCTATCATCTCGAACGTCACGGCAGGATAAGTCATGATGTCCTTTGCGCAAAACATGTCCAGCTTATGCACACCTGCCTGAATCTCAAGAAACGGCGCCGCCTTCACCTCCAGCAGGGAGTGATACAGTGAATGACAAAAGCAATCCGCCACGGCTCTGGCCAGAATAACACCAACCATAAGGCACGTGATGTGTGTCAGGTCGGAGGTCAATTCCATCATAATAACTATGAGAGAAAAGGAAAGACGTGAGATGCCTGAGAAGTAGGAAGCGGATCCTATCAACGCAATCACACCCGGATCTGCCCACACACTGTTGTTGAAAATGACGCCAATCAATCGTCCTCCAATGGCGCCAATAAAGAGCGACGGAATGACTGTTCCGCATGAGATAAACATGCCACCCGCGTAACTGGAACCTAGTGTGTAGAGCAAAAGGTGCAGTAGGCATGCGTACCATGGCGTCGCTGCTGCCGTATGACGGGAAAACAAGAGACGGATGCCATTGTACGGGCTGGTCAATGCAAGTGTAGCGAGAGGGCTAAAGGTGTTCTCACGATCCGCACAAAAGGCTGTGAACAGTTCAATACGAAGTTCTTCCTTGTGCTTCTTCACGTAATCCGGCACCTCAACGCAATCAAAGGCTAACGGAAGCGTATAACATGCCGTTGCATACACAAGAGCACATATACATGGCTCCAACACACGAAGTAAGGGACTCGGGAACAGTCGTTTTGAACGCCA
>NW_897073.1:0-855 GCF_000209065.1 Trypanosoma cruzi | reverse complement strand
GATGGTGATCGCGCCTTCGCCGCACTTTGCGTTTGTGTGTGTCTGCCGTGGAATGAGAGGATGATGAGACGAAAAAGAGATGCGGTGCGGTCCTCATCCATCTCGGTTAACTGTGACACCAGTCACGCCATCCCGTCAGATTACCTGCAGCCAAGACCGTCACCGTCAGCAGCGGTCGGTGCCTTCTCTCTCCACCGGGCGCCGTCACGCGCCTCCTCACTCACCAAGACAACGGGGAGCAGCAGCCACACGCAACTGCCAGCACCGAGTACAAAAGAAGCATCCACCTGCACTGCAATGTGTGTGTCCTGCGCGTGTGGCTGTGTGTGCCTGCGGAAACACAAAGCATAAAAGTGGGAAAAAAAGAAAAAACAAAAAAGAGAAGAAGCGTAAAGCATCTGAAGAGACGCACAAACACAAATGCACAGCAGAGGCGCATGTCCAAAGAAAGAAGAATGGAAGGGCTGCTCAAACTCAGGATTGCACTGCAGCCCGATCAGCGGCAAACCACAGAAGATTTATTCAAAATAAAAGAAAACTTTTCCTAGCCACCCCCTTCTTATATAAACCCCGTCATAAAAAAAAAAAAAAGAAAAAAAAACGTCCTCTATTACTGTTCCACACAAATTTAAAAATAAGAAAAAAAAAAGCAATAATAATAATAATAATAAATTCGCCTAGCTGCCGTGTGGCCACACCAAACTGTCTGTATATATTTTGCCCGGAAAAGAAAATTAAATATTTACATGCCTTTCAACCGTCCGACCTCCATGTGTCCGCACATCGTTTATATTTCATGGGGTTATCTGCGGGTTGCTGCTCCCCTCAGCCCTCTCATCGGCGTGTGAGTGCGGC
>NW_897072.1:0-855 GCF_000209065.1 Trypanosoma cruzi | reverse complement strand
AACTTAAGGTATTCATCAAGTTGATAATATTGCTTATCAACGCGGTAAGTTGATTGATTAGGACCTAAATAAATCATCATACAATTTGCTTTATTTTCAATTGATTCCCTTGCTGAACCTAATAAATAATCCGGTTTTGCAAATGAAATATGACTGCCTAATTTAATCATATTAAAATCTCCTATAATTAATCGGAATTATAACCTTCATTAGCAAAGAATTCTTTTAATCTTTTACGTTTTTGTGGGTGTTTTAATTTACGCAAAACTTTTGTTTCCATTTGACGAACTTTTTCTTTGGTAATTCCTAATTCTTTTGCAATCTCATCTAATGAATGCGGACGATATGATTCACCATTAGGATCAGAAATTCCATATCTTTTACGAATTAAAAGTTGATCTGATTCATCTGGTAGAGAGTTAATCATTTCATTTATAATTACCTTTAATTCTTCTTGACTAGAAAAGTCAGTAGGGCTCATAACACTTTCGTCCTTAACAAAATCAGAAAAACTAGAATTTTCTTCTTTTCCAATGTTTTTATCTAATGAAATAGGGTCAATATTAATTTTTCTAATATATCTAACTTTATCAGCAGTAAATTCTGGTTCGCCGTATTTCTTAGCAATTTCTTCATCTGTTGGTGGATATCCATTTTCCTGTTGTAATTCTCTTTCGATTTTTAAGACCTTATTAATTGTTTCAACCATGTGAACAGGAACTCTAACTGTTCTTGCTTGATCTGCTACAGCACGAGTAATTGCTTGTCTAATTCATCATGTTGCATATGTTGAGAATTTATAACCTTTAGTGTATAAATACTTATCAGCAGCTTTCATAATTCCTGAATTACCTT
>NW_897071.1:0-855 GCF_000209065.1 Trypanosoma cruzi | reverse complement strand
CAGCCGAGTGCAGCACCCGTGTGGGCAAGAGCTCGCGAAATTCCTCCAAGCAGCGGATAGTTCAGGGTTGTTTGGTGTCCAGTGTGTGAACACGCAAACAGATATTGACAGAGAGTGCCTCTGACTCCCACCATTCACAATCGGAAACAAAAATTTGGACCACAACGTGTGATGCAGCCGCCGCTCGAAAGCGATCAGCCGAGTGCAGCACCCTTGTGGGCAAGAGCTCGCGAAATTCCTCCAAGCAGCGGATAGTTCAGGGTTGTTTGGTGTCCAGTGTGTGAACACGCAAACAGATATTGACAGAGAGTGTCTCTGACTCCCACCATTCACAATCGGAAACAAAAATTTGGACCACAACGTGTGATGCAGCGGCCGCTCGAAAACGATCAGCCGAGTGCAGCACCCGTGTGGGCAAGAGCTCGCGAAATTCCTCCAAGCAGCGGATAGTTCAGGGTTGTTTGGTGTCCAGTGTGTGAACACGCAAACAGATATTGACAGAGAGTGCCTCTGACTCCCACCATTCACAATCGGAAACAAAAATTTGGACCACAACGTGTGATGCAGCAGCCGCTCGAAAGCGATCAGCCGAGTGCAGCACCCGTGTGGGCAAGAGCTCGCGAAATTCCTCCAAGCAGCGGATAGTTCAGGGTTGTTTGGTGTCCAGTGTGTGAACACGCAAACAGATATTGACAGAGAGTGTCTCTGACTCCCACCATTCACAATCGGAAACAAAAATTTGGACCACAACGTGTGATGCAGCGGCCGCTCGAAAACGATCAGCCGAGTGCAGCACCCGTGTGGGCAACACCTCGCGAAATTCCTCCAAGCAGCGGATAGTTCAGGGTTGTTTGG
>NW_897070.1:0-855 GCF_000209065.1 Trypanosoma cruzi | reverse complement strand
GAAGTGTGTGTATGCGGGCGGTGCATGGCTCTCTCACACTCACTCTCACGCGGCCACCACCGCAGCCGCAGCCGCACAAACCACGAAACAGATGGAATCAGTGCGATTGCAGAACTCGCACACCGTCCTGCAAACCAGAAGTTTAAAAAGCAATATGAAACAAGAATTCAAAAAAAAAAAAAATGGAAAAAACTTAGGCTTCTGCGGGAATCGAACCCGCGTCCCCGGATGACATTGTGAGCGTGTTTGCCACTGAGCTAAAAAAATGCGGTCGCGCGACTCCTTTTCACGTAAAGTATTAATGTCGATCTTCGAACAATCGAGCACATTTGCGTTGTCCCCTGGAAAACGAAAAAGACGTGTTTAGGATGCGCAGCCGCAGCGTGGTTACTACTGTAAGTCGTCATATATCTAACGCCCGAGGCCACCGCTGCAGCTTGGATAATTCGACACGTCGTGCTGTATCTAACGTCCGGGGCAGCCGCTGCAACTTGGATAATTCGACACGTCGTCCCGTATCTAACGTCCGGGGCAGCCGCTGCAACTTGGATAATTCGACACGTCGTGCTGTATCTAGCGTCCGGGGCCACCGCCCTACCATTTTTTATTTCTTGCGGCGGCCAACCCCGGCAGTAAGGACAAAAAAAAGAATCGCGTTTTCTTTAATGTTTTTCCTGTTTGGGGGCGGGGATCTTTGTTTTCTATGATTGCCTCTTTTTTTTTGTCTGTTCCAGGTTGGTTTTGAAGACGCTTGATGTGCCTGCTGGGTGATCGCCGGCTTTTTTATTGGTGATTGCGTATTTTTGGCTTACGGTGTGCCGCTCAGCGCCATTTTGTTTTACTTCTTTTCTGCCT
>NW_897069.1:0-855 GCF_000209065.1 Trypanosoma cruzi | reverse complement strand
GCGACCTCTCTCTCTCTCCCTCTGTGTGTGTGTTTTGCTTTACGGGAGTAATGAGAGTGTGTGTGCGCTGGTCGTCCCACGCTTCGGCTTTTTGTTTTGTTTTCCTTTTTGATTTTGTGGTTGAGTGCACCCATTCCGCGGCTGCGTGTGTGTGTGTGTGTGCGAGGATATGAGTAATTTGCGTGTGTGCTATCTGCCTCTCTCTGCCGTTGCTTTCTTCAGACTCTCTTGTGGCGCACAGCTGCTCCGCAAGTATAGGCGCTGCCAAACACACAAGCACATGCACACACACATGCCGTGTTTAAAACGCTGAGAATGCACGCACGCACAGGATTGTGGCTGCGGAGGCCCTCGCGAGGGGGGAAAAAGCCTGCATTTTGTTTTTTTTTGACATGTTGCTCGGTGTGTGCTGACGCGTGACGAATAACAACACGCCCCAATAAGCAGAAAAGAAGTAAAACAAAATGGCGCTGAGCGGCACACCGGTAAGCCAAAAATACGCAATCACCAATAAAAAAGCCGGCGATCACCCAGCAGGCACATCAAGCCTCCTAAAAACCAACCTGGAACAGACAAAAAAAAAGAGACAATCATAGAAAACAAAGATCCCCGCCCCCAAACAGGAAAAACATTAAAGAAAACGCGATTCTTTTTTTTGTCCTTACTGCCGGGGTTGGCCGCTGCAAGAAATAAAAAATGGTAGGGCGGTGGCCCCGGACGTTGGATACAACACGACGTGTCGAATTATCCAAGTTTGCAGCGGCTGCCCCGGACGTTAGATACAGGACGACGTGTCGAATTATCCAAGTTGCAGCGGCTGCCCCGGACGTTGGATACAACACGACGAATCGTAGT
>NW_897068.1:0-855 GCF_000209065.1 Trypanosoma cruzi | reverse complement strand
CCCACACGGTTGCTGCACTCGGCTGATCGTTTTCGAGCGGCTGCTGCATCACACGTTGTGTTCTAAATTTTTGTTTCGAATTATGAATGGTGGGAGTCAGAGACACTCTCTGTCAATATCTGTTTGCGTGTTCACACACTGGACACCAAACAACCCTGAACTATCCGCTGCTTGGAGGAATTTTGCGAGCTCTTGCCCACACGGGTGCTGCACTCGGCTGATCGTTTTCGAGCGGCTGCTGCATCACACGTTGTGGTCTAAATTTTTGTTTCCGATTGTGAATGGTGGGAGTCAGAGGCTGTCTCTGTCAATATCTGTTTGCTTGTTCACACACTGGACACCAAACAACCCTGAACTATCCGCTGCTTGGAGGAATTTCGCGAGCTCTTGCCCACACGGGTGCTGCACTCGGCTGATCGTTTTCGAGCGGCTGCTGCATCACACGTTGTGGTTTAAATTTTTGTTTCCGATTGTGAATGGTGGGAGTCAGAGGCTGTCTCTGTCAATATCTGTTTGCTTGTTCACACACTGGACACCAAACAACCCTGAACTATCCGCTGCTTGGAGGAATTTCGCGAGCTCTTGCCCACACGGGTGCTGCACTCGGCTGATCGTTTTCGAGCGGCTGCTGCATCACACGTTGTGGTTTAAATTTTTGTTTCCGATTGTGAATGGTGGGAGTCAGAGGCTGTCTCTGTCAATATCTGTTTGCTTGTTCACACACTGGACACCAAACAGCCCTGAACTATCCGCTGCTTGGAGGAATTTCGCGAGCTCTTGCCCACACGGGTGCTGCACTCGGCTGATCGTTTTCGAGCGGCTGCTGCATCACACGTTGTGGTCCAAATTTTTGTT
>NW_897067.1:0-855 GCF_000209065.1 Trypanosoma cruzi | reverse complement strand
AAACGATCCGCCGAGTGCAGCACCCTTGTGGGCAGGAGCTCGCGAAATTCCTCCAAGCAGCGGATAGTTCAGGGTTGTTTGGTGTCCAGTGTGTGAACACGCAAACATACATTGAAAGAGAGTGCCTCTGACTCCCGCCATTCATAATTCGAAACAAAAATTTAGACCACAGCGTGTGGTGCAGCAGCCGCTCGAAAACGATCCGCCGAGTGCAGCACCCTTGTGGGCAGGAGCTCGCGAAATTCCTCCAAGCAGCGGATAGTTCAGGGTTGTTTGGTGTCCAGTGTGTGCACACGCAAACATACATTGAAAGAGAGTGCCTCTGACTCCCGCCATTCATAATTCGAAACAAAAATTTAGACCACAACGTGTGGTGCAGCAGCCGCTCGAAAACGATCCGCCGAGTGCAGCACCCTTGTGGGCAGGAGCTCGCGAAATTCCTCCAAGCAGCGGATAGTTCAGGGTTGTTTGGTGTCCAGTGTGTGCACACGCAAACATACATTGAAAGAGAGTGCCTCTGACTCCCGCCATTCATAATTCGAAACAAAAACATAGACCACAACGTGTGGTGCAGCAGCCGCTCGAAAACGATCCGCCGAGTGCAGCACCCTTGTGGGCAGGAGCTCGCGAAATTCCTCCAAGCAGCGGATAGTTCAGGGTTGTTTGGTGTCCAGTGTGTGCACACGCAAACATACATTGAAAGAGAGTGCCTCTGACTCCCGCCATTCATAATTCGAAACAAAAACATAGACCACAACGTGTGGTGCAGCAGCCACTCGAAAACGATCCGCCGAGTGAAGCACCATTGTGGGCAGGAGCTCGCGAAATCCTCCAAGCAGCGGATAGTTCAGGGTG
>NW_897066.1:0-855 GCF_000209065.1 Trypanosoma cruzi | reverse complement strand
TTCGGTTGGAGCTACAATGCCCCAAGGCCCAACCGAGGCAGCTCCCCAACCTCGACTTATGCCTCACCCCATTTCCTCGTATTCGTCAATGAAGCAAGGTGCTCCTGTGTCTTCCGGATCCCCACTGGCGATGGCTTCTGCTGGGTACAGCAATGGCATGCCATCGGCACCACCTCGCCAGCAACCACAGTTTGCACCACAAGGCGGTTATGCCGCACCACAGCAAAACTATGTTGATCCCAGCAGACCATTGCCGCCACCACCTCTGCCCTCTGGTTTACGAGGAGCTTCCGTGCCCGGGGGACAAGCATTAGCACGGCCCACTCAACTCGCTGGAATTCAGCAAATGCAGCAACCTATGTCGTCACAAGGAACCGGTGTTGCACCGCCGCCCCCTCCACCTCCACATCCTGGCGCACCAGTAGTCCCCCCCCAACAAGCTGGAGGATTTGTCGGATCTTCTCACCCTCTTCCGCGTGTGTCTGCAAACGCCAGCACGTATTCTTCAGGGGTGAATGACGATACATCAGTCGGCAATATAAATTCCCAAGGAGCCATCTCATCGCTTTATGGGAATCCCTCCGCATCGACGGTACCATTAGCACCATCTACGAACGCAGCTGCTTCAGTGACGGCGCCTCCGCCAATAAGACCTATGATGCCAGTTCCTGGCAATCCGCCCTTTGGTGTGACGACCAGAGAGGATTCAATGGGTGGCTCATTGACAAATTCTTATGGTATTGGGAATGCAACTTACCAGGCGTCTCTGACGCCGTTAGAAAACAAGGTGTTGCATCAGAATAATATGTCTTGGCCTCCGAAAGCTGCCGTGACGCCTTCTACCTATGGACTACA
>NW_897065.1:0-855 GCF_000209065.1 Trypanosoma cruzi | reverse complement strand
CCACCTGACACCGTTCTTCTGCAGGAAATAAGTAACCGTGGTGACGTGGCGACGAAATTATGTGGCCATAATGACTACCTCCAGGCCCGCACTGGGCGCGGTGGTGGTGTTGCCGTTCTGGTGCGCCACTCTCCACCGTGCGAGCGCCCGTCGCTCCCTGGCACTGACCTCCTGGAGACCATTGCTGTCCGTGTATTTCCGCCGGGCTGTCGCAGCATTTGCGTGGCGAATCTCTACAACCCTCCCACAACAATTGGTCAATAATCCGCATTTATCAATATCGTTTGTCGCTTGTGCCCGAAGAGATTATCGCGGGTGACCTGAATTTACATCGTGAACTCTGGGACAGTCATATGTACCATCAACGACTGGAGGCGATAATCTCGCCGCTGTTCTAATCGATATGGATTTTGGCTGGCAAATTACCCGACACAGGCAACACGGATCACACATCGTAATGTCTCGTCCCCTGACGTGGCTGCGTATTGCGCCCTACGCATCTCCCACTGGACATTCGCCCCTTACATGGACTCGGACCACTGCTGAATATCTTACTTGGTAGAGATGGACGATGGGACTCCACGACTAGCAAACACGCTGCCTTGACGGAAGAAAGCCACCCTTGCCCTGCGTAAAGCGGGTTGGCCTGCTTTTACATCGTTGTGTGAAACCCTCCTTGCCACCGCGTCCACATGGTTGGATCCTCGCGGAGGCATCTTACGAGCAGCTGAGCGCCACATCCCGCGCGGCAGCCGTGACAGCTCCAAAAAGATATGGACACACGAAATGGAACAGGCCGAGTCCGCCACCGAGGCAGCACACGAAGCACACACATTGCCTCACCTGGAGACAGCT
>NW_897064.1:0-855 GCF_000209065.1 Trypanosoma cruzi | reverse complement strand
TGAGGGGTGCCGTGTGTTTCCCGCCCAACTGCTCCACTCGCACACCCACCGACACGCTCATGACGACGGCCCTGTGCGCCTCGCCCGCTGCACGCATGAGGAGGGGCCGCGACGAACGGCGCGCTGAGGGAGCCGTGACGTGTGGGCGTGCGACGAGGGCCGGTGGGGCGGAGCACACATTTCTTTCCCTCTTGTTTTGTTTTCTTTGCGGCCAGGGCGGGCAGACACCCGCAGCGCCACACACACACAGCCACACCCTGCCGCTCTTTAAAGTAAATTTTTTGTGCCTTGCGCGTGCATTTTACGCACCGGCAGTCCTTTCGGTGTCGGTCTTGTGAGCATTTCTTTTCCCCCGATTTTTTTTTTTTTTTGCTGCGCTCACTCTCCCGATGGAGTGACGCGACTCCCGTCGTGTTTTTTCTTGCTTCCCTCAGTCCCCATGCACACAAGAAGAGTTACTGTGCTCTGCGGGCCGCACTCACACGCCGATGAGAGGGCTGAGGGGAGCAGCAACACGCAGATGACCCCATGAAATATAAACGACGTGCGGACACACAGAGGGTCAGACGGTTGAAAGACATTTAAATACGTTTTCAAGTTTTTTTTTGGGCAAAATATATGCAGACAGTTTGGTGTGGCCACACGGCAGCCGGCAGCTTTTTAAATTTGTGTGGAACAGTAATGGATGATTTCTTTTTTATTTATAATTATTTTGTGTGATGGGGTTTGTATAAGATAAAGGGGAAGGTTTTTTTTTGTTTTTTGTTTTAAACAAATCTTGTGTGAATTGCCACTGCCTGGACTGCAGTGCAGTCGTGAGTTTGAGCGGTCTTCTTCTTGTTGCTTCCGCCACGC
>NW_897063.1:0-855 GCF_000209065.1 Trypanosoma cruzi | reverse complement strand
CTTGGAGGAATTTCGCGAGCTCTTGCCCACAAGGGTGCTGCAGTCGGCGGATCGTTTTCGAGCGGCTGCTGCACCACACGCTGTGGTCTAAATTTTTGTTTCGAATTATGAATGGCGGGAGTCAGAGGCACTCTCTTTCAATGTATGTTTGCGTGTGCACACACTGGACACCAAACAACCCTGAATTATCCGCTTCTTGGAGGAGTTTCGCGAGCTCTTGCCCACAAGGGTGCTGCAGTCGGCGGATCGTTTTCGAGCGGCTGCTGCACCACACGTTGTGGTCTAAATTTTTGTCTTGAATTATGAATGGCGGGAGTCAGAGGCACTCTCTTTCAATGTATGTTTGCGTGTGCACACACTGGACACCAAACAACCCTGAATTATCCGCTTCTTGGAGGAGTTTCGCGAGCTCTTGCCCACAATGGTGCTGCAGTCGGCGGATCGTTTTCGAGCGGCTGCTGCACCACACGTTGTGGTCTAAATTTTTGTTTTGAATTATGAATGGCGGGAGTCAGAGGCACTCTCTTTCAATGTATGTTTGCGTGTGCACACACTGGACACCAAACAACCCTGAATTATCCGCTTCTTGGAGGAGTTTCGCGAGCTCTTGCCCACAAGGGTGCTGCAGTCGGCGGATCGTTTTCGAGCGGCTGCTGCACCACACGTTGTTGTCTAAATTTTTGTCTTGAATTATGAATGGCGGGAGTCAGAGGCACTCTCTTTCAATGTATGTTTGCGTGTGCACACACTGGACACCAAACAACCCTGAATTATCCGCTTCTTGGAGGAGTTTCGCGAGCTCTTGCCCACAAGGGTGCTGCAGTCGGCGGATCGTTTCGAGCGGCTGCTGCACCA
>NW_897062.1:0-855 GCF_000209065.1 Trypanosoma cruzi | reverse complement strand
CATCCCGCCATCAATGGGACTCTGAGCCCAACTCAACGCAGTCACACGCGGTGCTCCACACCCGCAGGAAAGGTGACGCGGGCTGCGCACTCCCTCCTCCCTTCTCCTCATAGCCACGGAGGAAGACAACAGCTGCCACACGCAGCTGCCAGCATGCACTGCAAAAGAAGCATTCAAACCCACTGCAATGTGCATCTTGTGTGTGTGCCTGCAGAAACACAAAGCAAAGAAGTAAAGAAAGGAAGCAGAGTATGTGAGGGGACGCACAAAAATGTACAGCGGAGGTGCGTGGCGGAAGCAACAAGAAGAAGACCGCTCAAACTCACGATTGCACCGCAGTCCAAGCAGCGGCAATTCACACAGTATTTATTGAAAAAAAAAAAACGTCCCCCTTATCTTACACAAACCCCATCACACAAAATAATTATAAATAAAAAGAAATCGTCCATTACTGTTCCACACAAATTTTAAAATAAGAAAAAAAACGCCTGGCTGCCGTGTGGCCACACCAAACTGTCTGTATATATTTTGTCCGAAAAGAAAATTAAAAGATATTTAAATGTCTTTCAACCGTCCGACCCTCTGCGTGTCCGCACATCGTTTATATTTCATGGGGTCATCGGCGTGTTGCTGCTCCCCTCAGCCCTCTCATCGGCGCGTGAGTGCGGCCCGCAGAGCACAGTCACTCGTGTGTGGGGACTGAGAGAAGCACGCAGACATGACGGGAGTCGCGTCACTCCATCGGGAGAGTGAGCGCAGCAAAAAAAAAAAATCATCGGGGGGGAGAGAAATACTCACGAGGCCGACCCCGAAAGAAATGCCGGCGCTTAAGGCGCACAAGAAAAGCAAAAAATC
>NW_897061.1:0-855 GCF_000209065.1 Trypanosoma cruzi | reverse complement strand
CGAGATCTTGCCCACAAGGGTGCTGCAGTCGGATGATCGTTTTCGAGCGGCTGCTGCACCACACGCTGTGGTCTAAATTTTTGTTTCGAATTATGAATGGTGGTGGTCAGAGGCACTCTCTTTCAATGTCTGTTTGCGTGTTCACACACTGGACGCCAAACAACCCTGAACTATCCGCTGCTTGGAGGAATGTCGCGAGATCTTGCCCACAAGCGTGCTGCAGTCGGATAATCGTTTTCGAGCGGCTGCTGCACCACACGCTGTGGTCTAAATTTTTGTTTCGAATTATGAATGGTGGTGGTCAGAGGCACTCTCTTTCAATGTCTGTTTGCGTGTTCACACACTGGACGCCAAACAACCCTGAACTATCCGCTGCTTGGAGGAATGTCGCGAGATCTTGCCCACAAGGGTGCTGCAGTCGGATAATCGTTTTCGAGCGGCTGCTGCACCACACGCTGTGGTCTAAATTTTTGTTTCGAATTATGAATGGTGGTGGTCAGAGGCACTCTCTTTCAATGTCTGTTTGCGTGTTCACACACTGGACGCCAAACAACCCTGAACTATCCGCTGCTTGGAGGAATGTCGCGAGATCTTGCCCACAAGGGTGCTGCAGTCGGATGATCGTTTTCGAGCGGCTGCTGCACCACACGCTGTGGTCTAAATTTTTGTTTCGAATTATGAATGGTGGTGGTCAGAGGCACTCTCTTTCAATGTCTGTTTGCGTGTTCACACACTGGACGCCAAACAACCCTGAACTATCCGCTGCTTGGAGGAATGTCGCGAGATCTTGCCCACATGGGTGCTGCAGTCGAAGGATCGTTTTCGAGCGGCTGCTGCACCACACGCTGTGGTCTA
>NW_897060.1:0-855 GCF_000209065.1 Trypanosoma cruzi | reverse complement strand
ACTGAAAGGCGGCGCCTGCGATGTGAATTGTGAGTTTGAGCTCCCCGCACGCCGCACGGCACTCCACAACGGCCTCCTCCTCCCTCTTGACGAGCGCCCCCCGCCAGTCGTCCACCTCCTCCGGCGTCGCACGGCGCACAACCCGCGGCAGCGATCGACGGCTGCCGCCCTTCGCTCCGAAGCCACCAGCAGTAGCGGCGGCAGCAGCAGCGGCCTCCGTATCATCGGGGGAGGACTCATCCGTCAACTCCTCACAGTGAAGGACTTCACCCAAATCCACGCCACGGTCCGCATCGAAAATAACATGGTCGCCAGCATGGAATTTGATGCACGAAAACACCGTCGCTGGGCGATCGCCATGGCACTGCAAACGCAAAAAACACTTTCTGGTATTCTCCATTGATGAGGTGTTTTCATGCAGTTTGGGGGGCGTAAGGACGGAACGATTGGTGTTGTTTTTATTGGCGTTGGTTTTATTGTTTTGTCGCTGTTGAGTCTGCTGCGAACCGTTGTTTAACTTCCCATGTCGCTTTTCTTTATTGCGACGCTGCGTGGAACGTTCCACGCGAGCCGTATCCAATGTCTTCTGCGACCTACCGTCAAGAGAAATGTCTGCCACACTTTGTGTCGTATCCACATCCGCCTTGCAGGTTGGCATTTCAGCCTCTTCTCGATGATTTTGTTTGGTCACTGTGTTCTTTCTTTTCGTTTGTTCGGCAAATGCGGATTCCAGCTCGGTGGCAAAGGAATTGGATCCTCCAATCATAGTCACTGCATGTGCATTCCGCGGTGGTGGATGAGAAACATTCTCCACGTGGATGGTAGAGCGGGCTGCCGTGGAAGCAGGTGTGAATT
>NW_897059.1:0-855 GCF_000209065.1 Trypanosoma cruzi | reverse complement strand
ACCGTTGTGGGCAAGATCTCGCGAAATTCCTCCAAGCAGCGGATAGTTCCGGGTTGTTTGGCGTTCAGTGTGTGAACACGCAAACAGACATTGAAAGAGAGTGCCTCTGACCACCACCATTCATAATTCGAAACAAAAATTTAGACCACAACGTGTGGTGCAGCAGCCGCTCGAAAACGATTATCCAAGTGCAGCACCGTTGTGGGCAAGATCTCGCGAAATTCCTCCAAGCAGCGGATAGTTCCGGGTTGTTTGGCGTTCAGTGTGTGAACACGCAAACAGACATTGAAAGAGAGTGCCTCTGACCACCACCATTCATAATTCGAAACAAAAATTTAGACCACAGCGTGTGGTGCAGCAGCCGCTCGAAAACGATCCGCCGAGTGCAGCACCGTTGTGGGCAAGATCTCGCGAAATTCCTCCAAGCAGCGGATAGTTCCGGGTTGTTTGGCGTTCAGTGTGTGAACACGCAAACAGACATTGAAAGAGAGTGCCTCTGACCACCACCATTCATAATTCGAAACAAAAATTTAGACCACAGCGTGTGGTGCAGCAGCCGCTCGAAAACGATTATCCGACTGCAGCACCGTTGTGGGCAAGATCTCGCGAAATTCCTCCAAGCAGCGGATAGTTCCGGGTTGTTTGGCGTCCAGTGTGTGAACACGCAAACAGACATTGAAAGAGAGTGCCTCTGACCACCACCATTCATAATTCGAAACAAAAATTTAGACCACAACGTGTGGTGCAGCAGCCGCTCGAAAACGATTATCCAAGTGCAGCACCGTTGTGGGCAAGATCTCGCGAAATTCCTCCAAGCAGCGGATAGTTCCGGGTTGTTTGGCGTTCAGCTGTGTG
>NW_897058.1:0-855 GCF_000209065.1 Trypanosoma cruzi | reverse complement strand
CTTCGGGCAGCATATGTTGTATGTTAGTGCACCATGGGTAGTGGAGGGGATAGGTGGGAATGTCGCAGCCACGGCGTTGCAGGGCGGGGCGCGTGGTACTGCTGTTAACTCAGAGCAACATAAGTTTTCACGCCCCATTCTTGTGGACGCGAAAAACTATTCGGTACAACATGCATCCAAACACCTTGAAGCTGTTGAGAAAAGTGGTTCTGTAAAAGATTTAGAAATTCTGCGAGAAGCCCTTATTGTTTGCTGCAGCTCTACTCAAAGATTTCCTTTGCCACAAGTGACATTAGCGGAATTACTTCGTATATTTCACGAACATATGCAGTATCACCTAGATCTTGAGGGTCTTCTTGCAGGCGATTACATTCTCAACTCATTCTCTCTTTTTTTTGCCTGTGACCGCCAGGAGGCTTTTCAACGGTACACAATGCCGCTTGTAGAGCTTGGTATATTGCGGCCCATCGACGCAAACTACCGTAACTTGGGAAAATTTGAAACTGCACGTTTTTTTTACCGACCGCCTTGTTTGTCAGATTTGCACTTACTGCCTTTTCGTGAGTCACTTTCACGATTCATATGTATTTTTTGCCATAAATCTTGCATTGAAGGAGGCAATGAGCTTATCTACGTGAGTCACTCACGTTGGATGTTTGGTCCACAGCCTAGTGCTCCTGATGCGAAGGATTCCCTGACTTCTCCCTTTAGTCCATTTCCAGAGGCCCTTCGTCGGGGATTTCTTGGGCCTCTCATGCAGTTTGTAACATCTTTTTGCATTGACGATTGTAAAGTGCACGATGCGTGGGGTAGTGACTGCTGTATTGTGCACCTTGATGGCGTGAAGGTAGCGCT
>NW_897057.1:0-855 GCF_000209065.1 Trypanosoma cruzi | reverse complement strand
AGGCAGGATGTCAGCAGATGACGCTTAACAAAGCTCGCTCACGGCATCTCGGCAAGAGGAGCCAAAGCTCCCCGGGCGATGTATATATTGTGCATCATGTGGGTCATTCAGTCATGCATGAGGACGATGAACTTTGCAGTGGGGAGGATAGAAGGAGTGCGACTCAGCTTCAAGGGACTCGAGTGATGCTCTCATGTGGACCCGTATGCGGGGATCTCTCGGACATATGCTTGTTCTCGTAGACATCATTGCACATTCCGGCCAACGGGGCCCAGCACACCGCGCGCTGCTCTCCCTTCACCGTTCATCGTCCACACGCTCACGAGGAAGGGAGCGAGACGAGCGAAGTGCAGGTGGTGTCGAGTAATAATGGTACTGTTGGGAATCAAGGCAGGATGTCAGCGGATGACGCTTAACAAAGCTCGCTCACGGCATCTCGGCAAGAGGAGCCAAAGCTCCCCGGGCGATGTATATATTGTGCATCATGTGGGTCATTCAGTCATGCATGAGGACGATGAACTTTGCAGTGGGGAGAATAGAATGGGTGCGACTCAGCTTTCAAGGACTCGAGTGATGCTCTCATGTGGACCCGTATGCGGGGATCTCTCGGACATATGCTTGTTCTCGTCGACATCATTGCAAATTCCGGCCAATGGGGCCCAGCACACCGCGCGCTGCTCTCCCTTCACCATCCATCGTCCACACGCTCACGAGGAAGGGAGCGAGACGAGCGAAGTGCAGGTGGTGTCGAGTAATAATGGTACTAGTTGGGAATCAAGGCAGGATGTCAGCAGATGACGCTTAACAAAGCTCGCTCACGGCATCTCGGCAAGAGGAGCCAAAGCTCCCCGGGCG
>NW_897056.1:0-854 GCF_000209065.1 Trypanosoma cruzi | reverse complement strand
CAGGCCCGTTGGTCTCTCTTTGCACGACACGCACCGCTGCCGTCCTGCCTGGCTGCATGGGCGGAGCACCGTAACTGTTTCTGTTTTGTTTTCATTGCATTGAGTGGGCGACCTCTCTCTCTCTCCCTGTGTGTGTGTTTTGCTTTACGGGAGCAATGAGAGTGTGTGTGCGCTGGTAGTCCCACGCTTCGGCTTTTTGTTTTGTTTTTCTTTTTGATTTTGTGGTTGAGTGCACCCATTCCGCGGCTGCGTGTGTGTGTGTGTGATGATATGAGTAATTTGCGTGTGTGCTTATCTGCCTCTCTCTGCCGTTGCTTTCTTCAGACTCTCTTGTGGCGCACAGCTGCTCTGCAAGTATAGGCGCTGACAAACACACACACACACATGCACACACATGCCGTGCTTAAAACGCTGAGAATGCACGCACGCACAGGATTGTGGCTGCCGAGGCCCTCGCGAGGGGGAAAAAACCTGCATTTTTTTTTTTTGACATGTTGCTCGGTGTGTGCTGACGCGTGACGAATAACAACACGCCCCAATAAGCAGAAAAGAAGTAAAACAAAATGGCGCTGAGCGGCACACCGGTAAGCCAAAAATACGCAATCACCAATAAAAAAGCCGGCGATCACCCAGCAGGCACATCAAGCGTCCTCAAAACCAACCTGGAACAGACAAAAAAAAAGAGGCAATCATAGAAAACAAAGATCCCCGCCCCCAAACAGGAAAAACATTAAAGAAAACGCGATTCTTTTTTTTGTCCTTACTGCCGGGGTTGGCCGCCGCAAGAAATAAAAAATGGTAGGGCGGTGGCCCCGGACGCTAGATACAGCACGACGTGTCGAATTATCCAAGTT
>NW_897055.1:0-854 GCF_000209065.1 Trypanosoma cruzi | reverse complement strand
TATGTTTGCGTGTGCACACACTGGACACCAAACAACCCTGAACTATCCGCTGCTTGGAGGAATTTCGCGAGCTCCTGCCCACAAGGGTGCTGCACTCGGCGGATCGTTTTCGAGCGGCTGCTGCACCACACGTTGTGGTCTATGTTTTTGTTTCGAATTATGAATGGCGGGAGTCAGAGGCACTCTCTTTCAATGTATGTTTGCGTGTGCACACACTGGACACCAAACAACCCTGAACTATCCGCTGCTTGGAGGAATTTCGCGAGCTCCTGCCCACAAGGGTGCTGCACTTGGCGGATCGTTTTCGAGTGGCTGCTGCACCACACGCTGTGGTCTAAATTTTTGTTTTGAATTATGAATGGCGGGAGTCAGAGACACTCTCTTTCAATGTATGTTTGCGTGTGCACACACTGGACACCAAACAACCCTGAACTATCCGCTGCTTGGAGGAATTTCGCGAGCTCCTGCCCACAAGGGTGCTGCACTCGGCGGATCGTTTTCGAGCGGCTGCTGCACCACACGTTGTGGTCTATGTTTTTGTTTCGAATTATGAATGGCGGGAGTCAGAGGCACTCTCTTTCAATGTATGTTTGCGTGTGCACACACTGGACACCAAACAACCCTGAATTATCCGCTGCTTGGAGTAATTTCGCGAGCTCTTGCCCACAATGGTGCTGCACTCGGCGGATCGTTTTCGAGCGGCTGCTGCACCACACGCTGTGGTCTAAATTTTTGTTTTGAATTATGAATGGCGGGAGTCAGAGACACTCTCTTTCAATGTATGTTTGCGTGTGCACACACTGGACACCAAACAACCCTGAACTATCCGCTGCTTGGAGGAATTTCGCGAGCTC
>NW_897054.1:0-854 GCF_000209065.1 Trypanosoma cruzi | reverse complement strand
ATTTTTGGCTTACCGGTGTGCCGCTCAGCGCCATTTTGTTTTACTTCTTTTCTGCTTATTGGGGCGTGTTGTTATTCTTCACGCGTCAGCACACACCGAGCAACATGTCAAAAAAAAAAAAATGCAGGTTTTTTCCCCCTCGCGAGGGCCTCGGCAGCCACAATCCTGTGCGTGCGTGCATTCTCAGCGTTTTAAGCACGGCATGTGTGTGCATGTGTGTGTGTGTTTGTCAGCGCCTATACTTGCAGAGCAGCTGTGCGCCACAAGAGAGTCTGAAGAAAGCAACGGCAGAGAGAGGCAGATAAGCACACACGCAAATTACTCATATCATCACACACACACACACGCAGCCGCGGAATGGGTGCACTCAACCACAAAATCAAAAAGAAAAACAAAACAAAAAGCCGAAGCGTGGGACTACCAGCGCACACACACTCTCATTGCTCCCGTAAAGCAAAACACACACACAGGGAGAGAGAGAGAGGTCGCCCACTCAATGCAATGAAAACAAAACAGAAACAGTTACGGTGCTCCGCCCATGCAGCCAGGCAGGACGGCAGCGGTGCGTGTCGTGCAAAAGAGAGCACCAACGGGCCTGCATGGGTGTGCATGCATATATACAATGGGCACATTATTGTGTGTGCTTCGTGGGGTGAGGCGACGACGAGAGTCCATGCAAGGGGACACACACACAGAGAGAGAAGGAAGTGTGTGTATGCGGGCGGTGCATGGCTCTCTCACACTCACTCTCACGCGGCCACCACCGCAGCCGCAGCCGCACAAACCACGAAACAGATGGAATCAGTGCGATTGCAGAACTCGCACACCGTCCTGCAAACCAGAAGTTAAAAAGC
>NW_897053.1:0-854 GCF_000209065.1 Trypanosoma cruzi | reverse complement strand
GACCACAGCGTCTGGTGCAGCAGCCGCTCGAAAACGATTATCCGACTGCAGCACCCTTGTGGGCAAGATCTCGCGAAATTCCTCCAAGCAGCGGATAGTTCCGGGTTGTTTGGCGTTCAGTGTGTGAACACGCAAACAGACATTGAAAGAGAGTGTCTCTGACCACCACCATTCATAATTCGAAACAAAAATATAGACCACAGCGTGTGGTGCAGCAGCCGCTCGAAAACGATTATCCGAGTGCAGCACCGTTGTGGGCAAGATCTCGCGAAATTCCTCCAAGCAGCGGATAGTTCCGGGTTGTTTGGCGTTCAGTGTGTGACACGCAAACAGACATTGAAAGAGAGTGTCTCTGACCACCACCATTCATAATTCGAAAAAAAAATTTAGACCGCAGCGTGTGGTGCAGCAGCCGCTCGAAAACGATTATCCGACTGCAGCACCCTTGTGGGCAAGATCTCGCGAAATTCCTCCAAGCAGCGGATAGTTCCGGGTTGTTTGGCGTTCAGTGTGTGAACACGCAAACAGACATTGAATGAGAGTGTCTCTGACCACCACCATTCATAATTCGAAACAAAAACATAGACCACAGCGTGTGGTGCAGCAGCCGCTCGAAAACGATTATCCGAGTGCAGCACCCCTGTGGGCAAGAGCTCGCGAAATTCCTCCAAGCAGCGGATAGTTCCGGGTTGTTTGGCGTTCAGTGTGTGAACACGCAAACAGACATTGAATGAGAGTGTCTCTGACCACCACCATTCATAATTCGAAACAAAAATTTAGACCACAGCGTGTGGTGCAGCAGCCGCTCGAAAACGATTATCCGAGTGCAGCACCCATGTGGGCAAGATCTCGCG
>NW_897052.1:0-854 GCF_000209065.1 Trypanosoma cruzi | reverse complement strand
CGATGTACAGAAAGAACGCGGCGATAGCAACAATGGCAGCGGTGCAAGCGGCAAACAGAGCAGGTTCATTGTCGGGATGCAGGAGGAGTTCGGTGTCGGCAGCGAGAAGCCACACGCTCACAAGCACCACAAGGAGATAGTAGCCGTTATCCAGCGGCGAGATGAGTGGACGGAACACCGCAACGGCCCCAAAAAAAATTAAGTGGCATAAAATAAGCACAACATGAATAGCGATACAACCAGCGGCTGTCTGCGCCGGAAGTGCCGCAAACACGGCAACAACCAAGGGCGCCCACAGCCACAACGTTACCCACACTACGCGGGACCGACGCAGATTCATCAACAGCAGGAAAAAGCCATTCGCCACCGTAGCCGGTAGCCAAAAGCCGCCCACGCGCAACAACCATCCAGCAGCCACCATTGAAATACACGAGTTTTTGCTCAGCAGAGTCGTGCCCTCCAAAGACAGAATGGGATAAAATGTCAATCGTGCCTTCGCCATCGACACACAAAGGACCACAATGAGGCCGCCGACAAACAGCAGAAGCATGACGATGCTCAGCACCAACGTGAACCCTACCTTGGATGAAAGCTCCTGCATTGACGCAAAGGAGGTCCCCACAAATAGATTCACAAGAAAAAGCAACGGAATGCCAGGAAAAAAGCAGCGTTCCGCCGTCCTCGTCCATGAACCTTTGCCTTTCCACTTCAACGACAGAATCACCAAAAAATGCACCAACAGCACGCCACCGATAATAATGAGGTTGCCTATCATCACACCGTAGAAAGAGTCCTCGATCGTCGCCACAGAAATGCTGCGATAATATCCCAACGCACGACGAGTTGCATCAGGC
>NW_897051.1:0-854 GCF_000209065.1 Trypanosoma cruzi | reverse complement strand
TCCTCCAAGCAGCGGATAATTCAGGTTTGTTTGGTGTCCAGTGTGTGCACACGCAAACATACATTGAAAGAGAGTGCCTCTGACTCCCGCCATTCATAATTCGAAACAAAAACTTAGACCACAACGTGTGGTGCAGCAGCCGCTCGAAAACGATCCGCCGACTGCAGCACCCTTGTGGGCAAGAGCTCGCGAAATTCCTCCAAGAAGCGGATAATTAAGGGTTGTTTGGTGTCCAGTGTGTGCACACGCAAACATACATTGAAAGAGAGTGCCTCTGACTCCCGCCATTCATAATTCGAAACAAAAATTTAGACCACAGCGTGTGGTGCAGCAGCCGCTCGAAAACGATCCGCCGACTGCAGCACCATTGTGGGCAAGAGCTCGCGAAACTCCTCCAAGCAGCGGATAATTAAGGGTTGTTTGGTGTCCAGTGTGTGCACACGCAAACATACATTGAAAGAGAGTGTCTCTGACTCCCGCCATTCATAATTCAAGACAAAAATTTAGACCACAGCGTGTGGTGCAGCAGCCGCTCGAAAACGATCCGCCGACTGCAGCACCATTGTGGGCAAGAGCTCGCGAAATTCCTCCAAGCAGCGGATAATTAAGGGTTGTTTGGTGTCCAGTGTGTGCACACGCAAACATACATTGAAGGAGAGTGTCTCTGACTCCCGCCATTCATAATTCGAAACAAAAATTTAGACCACAGCGTGTGGTGCAGCAGCCGCTCGAAAACGATCCGCCGAGTGCAGCACCATTGTGGGCAAGAGCTCGCGAAATTCCTCCAAGAAGCGGATAATTCAGGGTTGTTTGGTGTCCAGTGTGTGCACACGCAAACATACATTGAAAGAGAG
>NW_897050.1:0-854 GCF_000209065.1 Trypanosoma cruzi | reverse complement strand
CACACCGTCCTGCAAACCAGAAGTTTAAAAAGCAATATGAAACAAGAATTCAAAAAAAAAAAAATGGAAAAAACTTAGGCTTCTGCGGGAATCGAACCCGCGTCCCCGGATGACATTGTGAGCGTGTTTGCCACTGAGCTAAAAAAATGCGGTCGCGCGACTCCTTTTCACGTAAAGTATTAATGTCGATCTTCGAACAATCGAGCACATTTGCGTTGTCCCCTGGAAAACGAAAAAGACGTGTTTAGGATGCGCAGCCGCAGCGTGGTTACTACTGTAAGTCGTCATATATCTAACGCCCGAGGCCACCGCTGCAGCTTGGATAATTCGACACGTCGTGCTGTATCTAACGTCCGGGGCAGCCGCTGCAACTTGGATAATTCGACACGTCGTGCTGTATCTAACGTCCGGGGCAGCCGCTGCAACTTGGATAATTCGACACGTCGTCCTGTATCTAGCGTCCGGGGCCACCGCCCTACCATTTTTTATTTCTTGCGGCGGCCAACCCCGGCAGTAAGGACAACAAAAAGAATCGCGTTTTCTTTAATGTTTTTCCTGTTTGGGGGCGGGGATCTTTGTTTTCTATGATTGCCTCTTTTTTTTTGTCTGTTCCAGGTTGGTTTTGAGGACGCTTGATGTGCCTGCTGGGTGATCGCCGGCTTTTTTATTGGTGATTGCGTATTTTTGGCTTACCGGTGTGCCGCTCAGCGCCATTTTGTTTTACTTCTTTTCTGCTTATTGGGGCGTGTTGTTATTCGTCACGCGTCAGCACACACCGAGCAACATGTCAAAAAAAAAAAAATGCAGGTTTTTTCCCCCTCGCGAGGGCCTCGCAGCCACAATCCTGTGCGTGC
>NW_897049.1:0-854 GCF_000209065.1 Trypanosoma cruzi | reverse complement strand
CGCGTCGCGGACAGGAGAAGCTGGATGCCTGGCAGCGACACAATGAGGAGTTGCAGTCGCAATTGTGTGAGGCGCGTCGTGCGGAGGAGGCGTTGGAGGATGCCCGCCGCCAAACCAGGCAGTCGCAGAGGCAGGTTGAGGATTTGCGCCGCTCTGAGAAGCGCCTGAGGGAGGCTTGTGAAGCCACTAGGGCAAGGGAAGAGGCGCTGATGCAGAAACTGCGTGCAGCCGAAAATGCGATTGCTGTGGCGAGGAAACATGAGGATGCCGTAAAGCAGAAGGCACGCGGCATCATAAATGCGGTGAAAACAGAGTACCAGCGACAACCATTTGTGTTGCCCGAGCCGCAAGAAACCGAGCAACTGCAGCGTGCGAATGATTCGCCCCGCGCACCGCTCGATGAGCCACCCCTGACAAAGGAGGGGCTGGAGTCGGAGGAGGAGGCCGCACACCAATTGGTGGAGGAGGATGAATCCGAAGCCATGACGGCGGCGTTGGGTGAAGCCTCCGGCAAGCTAGAGGCAGCAGAATTGCAACGGCAGCTTGATGCGCTTCGCCGGCAGAAGGACAAGCTGCGACTGCAGCTGAGGGAGGCGCGTCGCGGACAGGAGAAGCTGGACATCCTGCGCCGACACAACGAAGATTTGCAGTCTAGGCTAAATGATGCGCGTCGCGGACAGGAGAAGCTGGATGCCCTGCAGCGACACAATGAGGAGTTGCAGTCGCAATTGTGTGAGGCGCGTCGTGCGGAGGAGGCGTTGGAGGATGCCCGCCGCCAAACCAGGCAGTCGCAGAGGCAGGTTGAGGATTTGCGCCGCTCTGAGAAGCGCCTGAGGGAGGCTTGTGAAGCCACT
>NW_897048.1:0-854 GCF_000209065.1 Trypanosoma cruzi | reverse complement strand
TACCGGTGTGCCGCTCAGCGCCATTTTGTTTTACTTCTTTTCTGCTTATTGGGGCGTGTTGTTATTCGTCACGCGTCAGCACACACCGAGCAACATGTCAAAAAAAAAAAATGCAGGTTTTTTCCCCCTCGCGAGGGCCTCGGCAGCCACAATCCTGTGCGTGCGTGCATTCTCAGCGTTTTAAGCACGGCATGTGTGTGCATGTGTGTGTGTGTTTGTCAGCGCCTATACTTGCAGAGCAGCTGTGCGCCACAAGAGAGTCTGAAGAAAGCAACGGCAGAGAGAGGCAGATAAGCACACACGCAAATTACTCATATCATCACACACACACACACGCAGCCGCGGAATGGGTGCACTCAACCACAAAATCAAAAAGAAAAACAAAACAAAAAGCCGAAGCGTGGGACTACCAGCGCACACACACTCTCATTGCTCCCGTAAAGCAAAACACACACACAGGGAGAGAGAGAGAGGTCGCCCACTCAATGCAATGAAAACAAAACAGAAACAGTTACGGTGCTCCGCCCATGCAGCCAGGCAGGACGGCAGCGGTGCGTGTCGTGCAAAAGAGAGCACCAACGGGCCTGCATGGGTGTGCATGCATATATACAATGGGCACATTATTGTGTGTGCTTCGTGGGGTGAGGCGACGACGAGAGTCCATGCAAGGGGACACACACACAGAGAGAGAAGGAAGTGTGTGTATGCGGGCGGTGCATGGCTCTCTCACACTCACTCTCACGCGGCCACCACCGCAGCAGCCGTACACGCAACAGCTAGAAGAAACAGAGGAGGGGAGGTGGTGTGGGAAACCGCCGGTGCCGCCGTCACTGTGCCAGGCGTCACCGTATCGT
>NW_897047.1:0-854 GCF_000209065.1 Trypanosoma cruzi | reverse complement strand
CATGCAGGCTCGCCGTCGCCGCGGGGACGAGGCACGCCATGACGACCAGGACGGCCGCGAGCAACAGCGCACGCGCCCAGCCAGACATTACTGCTTGCGTGGGTGTGTTTCCTTCCTTGTGTGCCTTCAACAGCGTCACCTTCAGACTGTGGTGGTGTGCGGGCGTTGACGTGGAGAGAAGAAGCATGCGCGCGTGTATGTGCACGCCGCGGCAAAGGAGCGTTGCCACGCCACCCCGCCCCGCATGGTCGGGTGACAGTCGGGGACGGCGGTGGGTTCAGCCACAGTGGGGAATGCTCGGGCGCTCAACAGAAGCATATAATAGAAAAAACACACGCGTGGCTGAGACGTCGATCGCGGACACATATTTGCAGTTGTGCACAAAAAAGAAAACACATACATGGAGCAAATCAATAAACAATCCACTCCACTGGGACTTATTTGCCCAGTGTGCCGCAGCACCGACGCTCGCTCAATAATAATAAAAAAGTAAAATGAGAGAAAAGGCAGCATCAGAAACAAAGTGTGCCCTCAGAGGCGGCGATGACGGCTGTGGTATGGCTGATGGCGACGCTGCCTGTCCACGTCGGCCAGTCGGCCACTGGAGCTGGAGCCGCAGAAGAACTCAACGGAGCCTCTTAAAAGCCGGTTGCATTTGTTGAGAGGAACAGAGGACCTCACCGATGGGCCGCTGCAGTGCGTACTCGTAAGGAAGACTTCTTCTGTGAGAGTCTCAGCACCGCACGTGACAATGGCAGAGACGCCGCTGGTGGTCAGGAGACACTGACCGGTCGGTAACGTCACGTTCTCGCACCCAGACAATGCACGCAGCGTCAGTGCAGGACATCTGCACA
>NW_897046.1:0-854 GCF_000209065.1 Trypanosoma cruzi | reverse complement strand
CCCATGGCAGATGCTGCATCTGTTTTGGTAGAAAATGACGGGCACACTGTTGTTCATGGCGTGAAAAGCCGCCACAGGACGTGACGCCGCAACGTCCAATACGGGCTCTCAAGTCGGTGGCGACAGCGGCGACAACAGCTGAGGTAACCCATTCTGCATATTTGGGTGGAAAACAAGCGCCTCAGTGGCGGTGAAGTCTAACATCATTTCCTTGAATCGCATCACCCTCGGCGCTATCCGAGACCGCGGGAGTTGCTGAGGACTGCGATGCGGGGCGCACCCCAGCGCAAAGATGTGTACATCCCTGTACGGGACCTTCGCCATCCAATCCTCAACCACGCAGCTCACAGACGCATCCTCCACGGCAAAAAAGTAGGGCGTGAAGCTACTCATAATCGGCTGCCGCGGCGTCATGGGGTCCTCGAGCAGCGTCACGCCGCGCTCCATGAGATCATGTACGCGCAGCGAGCAGTTTAGCACAGCCGCAGCATGGGCATCGCAGAAAAAAACTTTGGACGATCCATGAACGGCGTCGAGCATCTGGTGAAAGATATAATCCCGCACACAACCAAAAACGCCATTGCTGGGCTCACGCGGCTGCCCCTCTTCCATCGGCCTTGATCGCACCAACCCACCCTGCATAATATGTCAAGTACAAGTCACACAGACAATGTGCTTGGATACATGCGTGCGTCTTGTGCGTGCACATTTCACTCGCACCGGTGTGTGTATGTGTGCCTCAAAAAATCTGACAAACACACAAGCAATACTATAGGAACATATGTTGTCCCCTCATCGGCAACAAACGCAAAAGGAGCAGTGCGCATCGCAAATACAACCAAATACAAACACAA
>NW_897045.1:0-854 GCF_000209065.1 Trypanosoma cruzi | reverse complement strand
GGTCTCCTTGCTATCGCGCGTTGACGCCGGCTACCGGTTCGTTGCCGGGTGCCTGACGGTTGCGGGACGGGTGGTGACGACGGCGGCAGAACTGACGCTCCACGGCATCACCGACGTGACGACGGTTGCCGCATGCGGGGAGTGCACGAAGGAGGGAGACTGCTTTGCTCCGCTGACGACGGCGGTCGTTGACTGCAAGTGCCAGTGCGCTGCTGGAGCGCACGGCGATGTGTGTGTCCCGGCGCCTGTGCCTGCTGGCCCGCCGCCACCGCCCACGCCGCCAGTGCCGCCACCTCCGCCGATTGGTGAGTGCATCAGCGACATGGTGTACCCCGAGGTGGCGCAGGCTGTGGGCAGCGGGCTGTCGTGGCTGTGCTACCGTAACGTGACGTTCAGCGGGGGCCGCATGATTCTGACGGTGCTGGTTGGGGCGATGACGGGCGACTTGGCGAATGCCACGTTCGATGGATGCACGTGGAGGGATGGCGCCGTTCTGTTGCTGTTGGGCAACGCGTACGCCGCTGTGGGGTCGCTGAACATCGTCGTCACCGGCAATACATTTATTGACGCGCTGCTTAGCCCGGAGGGTGTGTTTCCACCGCGCACGAACATCACAATCAGCGGGAACCGCTTTGCGGTCACGAGGCTGGTCCCTCGGTCGTTTTTGGGTCTTAGGAATCCGTCGTGTGTCTCGATGAATGAGCTGGTGATCAGCAACGACTCCGCGGTGGTGCTCAGCGGCAATGTGTTTCAGAGCGAGATGGCATCGTCATGCGCCATTCACGTCGTTGGATCTGCGCTGAGGGTGTCGTGGCACTCCGTGTTTGCTGTGATGGGCAACCAAGTTTCATATG
>NW_897044.1:0-854 GCF_000209065.1 Trypanosoma cruzi | reverse complement strand
GGGTGCTGCACTCGGCGGATCGTTTTCGAGCGGCTGCTGCACCACACGTTGTGGTCTATGTTTTTGTTTTGAATTATGAATGGCGGGAGTCAGAGGCACTCTCTTTCAATGTATGTTTGCGTGTGCACACACTGGACACCAAACAACCCTGAACTATCCGCTGCTTGGAGGAATTTCGCGAGCTCCTGCCCACAAGGGTGCTGCACTCGGCGGATCGTTTTCGAGCGGCTGCTGCACCACACGCTGTGGTCTAAATTTTTGTTTTGAATTATGAATGGCGGGAGTCAGAGACACTCTCTTTCAATGTATGTTTGCGTGTGCACACACTGGACACCAAACAACCCTGAATTATCCGCTGCTTGGAGGAATTTCGCGAGCTCTTGCCCACAAGGGTGCTGCACTCGGCGGATCGTTTTCGAGCGGCTGCTGCACCACACGCTGTGGTCTAAATTTTTGTTTTGAATTATGAATGGCGGGAGTCAGAGACACTCTCTTTCAATGTATGTTTGCGTGTTCACACACTGGACACCAAACAACCCTGAACTATCCGCTGCTTGGAGGAATTTCGCGAGCTCCTGCCCACAAGGGTGCTGCACTCGGCGGATCGTTTTCGAGCGGCTGCTGCACCACACGCTGTGGTCTAAATTTTTGTTTTGAATTATGAATGGCGGGAGTCAGAGACACTCTCTTTCAATGTATGTTTGCGTGTTCACACACTGGACACCAAACAACCCTGAATTATCCGCTGCTTGGAGGAATTTCGCGAGCTCTTGCCCACAAGGGTGCTGCACTCGGCGGATCGTTTTCGAGCGGCTGCTGCACCACACGCTGTGGTCTAAATTTTTGTTTGAATT
>NW_897043.1:0-854 GCF_000209065.1 Trypanosoma cruzi | reverse complement strand
TCCACTTCCATAACTCCTCCAATATGTCTAGTCCAATAAATATGAAATCACTATAGTGCTGAGTTTCGCCCACACCTCCAACGCCCTCTCCTCGAGACATAACAAACATAAGTGTGGGGTCTGATAAAACTGAATCTTCCACCTTCACCGTTGCAAAACAATTTGCCTTGATGCGATCAAAGACAAGGGTACCCAATTCCCCAGGCATCCCTACAACGTCAAATGAATCGTCCAATGGCTCCAATACGTAATGCTTCAGGCAATCTCCCGCCTCACCAACCACCTGTCTAGCACTTGCAGATATGCCCAACAAACGATGAGAACCTTTTTGGTAATGTCTTCTTATCGGCGCCATGCTGTGCCGTTCGGGCATAATGGCGTGCGGCTGCATCTCTCCCTCTCTATGGGAGCTGCCAAGTAAGTTATCGACCAGACGAAGCATCCGCTCCGCAAAGAGTTCCTTCACATCCAGAGAGACGGCATCATTGCGGTTAAAGTTCTCTCCAAGTCTGTGCACAATTCGGTCAACACCTCGCAGTGCTGAAACGTCGTGGATAAGCAGAGACGCCTTTGCCGGTACCGCTGGCGATGCTACCCCATCGCGTTTCTCGCCTTCGCCAGATTGCCACAACTCCTTCTTTTGAAGGGATTTAATAAAGGCCTCCCTCACGTTGTCCTCAGCAACCTCAACCATAGTTGCCAGCTGCGTTGCAATACTTGATGCGATCTGGTCGGCGTATGGATTTGGCGGGTGGGATGCGATGTAGTTGTCCGTAAACACTAAATAGTCAATGCACTTGCAGAGAACCTCCGGATTCTTCTCTTTGCGTGCCAGCACAAGCCGCAGTGCGGGC
>NW_897042.1:0-854 GCF_000209065.1 Trypanosoma cruzi | reverse complement strand
TCGGAAACAAAAATTTGGACCACAACGTGTGATGCAGCAGCCGCTCGAAAACGATCAGCCGAGTGCAGCACCCGTGTGGGCAAGAGCTCGCGAAATTCCTCCAAGCAGCGGATAGTTCAGGGTTGTTTGGTGTCCAGTGTGTGAACACACAAACAGATATTGACAGAGAGTGCCTCTGACTCCCACCATTCACATTCGGAAACAAAAATTTGGACCACAACGTGTGATGCAGCAGCCGCTCGAAAACGATCAGCCGAGTGCAGCACCCGTGTGGGCAAGAGCTCGCGAAATTCCTCCAAGCAGCGGATAGTTCAGGGTTGTTTGGTGTCCAGTGTGTGAACACGCAAACAGATAGTTGACAGAGAGTGTCTCTGACTCCCACCATTCACATTCGGAAACAAAAATTTGGACCACAACGTGTGATGCAGCAGCCGCTCGAAAACGATCAGCCGAGTGCAGCACCCGTGTGGGCAAGAGCTCGCGAAATTCCTCCAAGCAGCGGATAGTTCAGGGTTGTTTGGTGTCCAGTGTGTGAACACACAAACAGATATTGACAGAGAGTGCCTCTGACTCCCACCATTCACAATCGGAAACAAAAATTTGGACCACAACGTGTGATGCAGCAGCCGCTCGAAAACGATCAGCCGAGTGCAGCACCCTAGTGGGCAAGAGCTCGCGAAATTCCTCCAAGCAGCGGATAGTTCAGGGTTGTTTGGTGTCCAGTGTGTGAACACGCAAACAGATGTTGACAGAGAGTGTCTCTGACTCCCACCATTCACATTCGGAAACAAAAATTTGGACCACAACGTGTGATGCAGCAGCCGCTCGAAAACGATCAGCCGAGTGCAGCACCC
>NW_897041.1:0-854 GCF_000209065.1 Trypanosoma cruzi | reverse complement strand
CTTTGGCTGGCCTATTTCTTTTTCTTGTGTGTTGTGTCCCGCACGACCCACCTGGGCGAAGTGCACTTTCGTTTCTATGGCAGTACGAAATATATGATCGTCGTTCACGTCTTCAGCTCGGCTCAGAAGCTCTACGCTTTTTTTTGTATCGCCAATGTTAAACGCCATAGTGGCCTCTTCGTAAAGCAACCAACAGTGCATCCACGCCACCGTGCAGCTCCGCCCCTTGTACTCGCAGGCCACTTTTTTGCTCTGCTGAATGAGATTGAGGGCAAATTCCTCCTTGCCGGGGATGTGGGAAAGAACAATCGCTTTGATAGTCGTCAGCACAACGCCCTGCTGTTTCTCCAGAGATCCGCTGTTTTTGGTGGGGGGTTGAATTTGGTCCACACTCACCGCATCGCTTTTCGGCGTTTGCAAAAAGGCCGGCGCTTTGGATTCCAACTCCCGATCAATGATCGTAACAAATGCCTCAAGATGAGAGGGCGACAGCTGATGCATGAGCTCAAAGAGAACAAATAATTCCAGCATGGGTAACTGCACAATATTTTGTAGCACTAAGTTTCTAGGCGGGGGTGTTAACGGGCGGACAGTTGCGCTCTTATTACCCGGGTTGGGATACGGCACACCGGCCTGGCGAAATATGTCATGCAACCTGCGCGCGACAAAAGACTCAATCACGACGGTTCTACCGCCCATTACCGTCACGTTGTAGTGTGCGGCACGCCAGTATGCTTCTGTTGCCTTCTCTTTGTAATGAAGCGCTTCGGACACATTTCCTTCTGGGGTACTGTGCAACAACATCTCATAACTGCATGCTTGCGCGTACGCGTAGAAGATTTTTGACCACGCCG
>NW_897040.1:0-854 GCF_000209065.1 Trypanosoma cruzi | reverse complement strand
GTGCCGGCAAAGAAGAATGGTTTGCTGAAACGCAACAAAATAGCGCTGGAGGAGGCACCACTTGCACCATTTCTGGTGGGTGCGGAGGCCATCCACGAGATGCACCGGGCAACGCTGCACCACCCTATTCGGCACGGCATCGTGAAGGACTGGCCCAGGATGGAGCAGGTTATCCATCACACCTTCGTTGAGTTTGGAATGAACTCGGAGGAGACGTCTATTGTCTGCACGGAACCGCTGTTCACACCCAAGCGGAACTCGGAGCAGCTGGCGGAGGTGTTATTTGAGGCCTTTGGTGTGCCCTCAATTGCACTTATCCCATCTGGTATGTGTGCACTGTACTCCAGCGGACGTACAACAGGTGTAGTTTTAGACTCGGGGGATGGGGTGACGCAAGTGACGCCTGTGTACGATTCATATATTATAAGAAACGCGGCAAGTCGTTTTAATCTTGGTGGACACGAGGTCACCGAGCACTTACGCACCCTTCTGTTTGAACGTGGGTTAAACTTCACTTCACCGCAGGATAGGCTAACGGTGCAGAGCATTAAAGAAAGTCTTTGCTACGTGTCACCAAATTATGAAGTGGAGCTTCAAGAGGGGGATGAAAAGCGGCGTTTATTTTCTCTTCCGGACGGGCAGGAAATTTATGTCGGAAAAGAAGCCTTTCGGGCACCCGAAATTCTCTTCTCTCCGTTCATTACTTTTTCGGAGAATCCCTCCATGTCAGAATTTGTCGTGAAGGCCGTCAAGAGCTGCGGCATTGATATTCGTAAAGATTTACTCTCTAGCATCATTCTCAGTGGCGGGAACACATTGTTTGACGGCTTTGCCTCACGACTGGCAGGAGAGGT
>NW_897039.1:0-854 GCF_000209065.1 Trypanosoma cruzi | reverse complement strand
CTGGCGTGGTGGCGACAGGGCGCAAACATCAATAAACTGTAGCATGGGGACGGTAACGCGTACGGAGAAGGCCTCAAAAGCACGACGGAGAGAGCGCCGAGTAAGGCACACAGGGCAAAAAGGGAGACAGCGGGAGTTTTCTATTCACCTAAACTGCCACCACACATCACCGTGCACGCACCTCCTCGTGCTCAAAGCAAGAGTAGAATGTTCATTTCCCAAAATTAGTGATATGTTCAACAATGGAGCGTGTGGGACGTCCAAAGACGTCGTACAAACATTACGCGGAACAAGGGTCCCGGACTGTGCAGGTGGGCTACGCCTGCTCTACATCCCCCCGCTCTCGTTGTTGCTGCTGCTGCTGTTTTTGTTCCTGCTGGCCGGACCCCTCCGCCTTCAGGTTCTCGTGGATGCGCTTCAGCGTCCAGTCAAACACGTAGTCCACGTGGTACCCCTCCCTAATGAAGAGCTCTCGGAAGAGCCGTTTCAGGTAGCTGTAGTCCGGCTTGTCCTCGAAGCGCAAGCTTCGGGTGTAGTTGAGGTACGCGGCGAACTCCGCGGGAAAGCCCTTGCACAGCGTCTCCACGGGCGTTGTCTGCTTGCGCTCGGATATGCGAGAGTACTTTTCCTGCTTCGTGTGCGCTTTCAGGCCCTGCCACGGCAGTGAGCCACGCAAGAAATACATCAGGATGTAGCCGATGCCCTCCAGGTCGTCGCGACGGCTCTGCTCAATGCCAAGATGCGTGTTGATCGAGCAGTACCGTGCCGTTCCCGTCAGGCTTTTCCCCTCCTTGTACGGGATGTGCTGGTGCGTGCGGGGGTCGCGGTACTTCTTGCGAGACCAAAATCAACGA
>NW_897038.1:0-854 GCF_000209065.1 Trypanosoma cruzi | reverse complement strand
AGGACCAACAACAGCACACACACCGCCCACACACACATATGCTCTCACGTGTTGCTGCAGTCATGGCACCCCGCACACACAACCGTCGCCGCGTGACCGGATCCAGCGGAAGGAGGAGGGAAGGAGGAGAGAGTGAGCCGCAGAGGCCCAACATGTCCCGGCGTGTGTTTACTTCCGCGGTGCTGCTCCCCCTCGTCGTGATGATGTGCTGCGGCAGTGGTGGAGCTACAGCCACTGATAATGGGGGTTCAACCCCGAGAACTTCACCGGAGAAACATTTTGTTTGGAGAGATAAGAACGGAGAAGAAACAGTGAGTTCGCTCCATGTTCCCAGTCTTGTTGAGATGGATGGTGATGTGTTTGCCGTTGCCGAGGCGCAGTGCACGGAAGCCAGTAAGAGCGGTTTTACTGGGATTGCCTCGGAGCTCCTGGAGTGGACCGATAAAGAATCAAAAGAATTGGATACAAATAAACTGAAGACACAAGTACTGGAGGAATGTCCTGCCGGAAATAACAGTTGTGCCTCTCAAACAGGAGCTCAGGAGGCTTCTGCTTCCCAAAGCCGGACAAAAGTACTTGTGAGCCGGCCAACAACAGTTGTGAATGGGAGTCGTATTTACATGGTTGCTGGAAACTACAGTTTTGAAGTTACTGGAACTGCTGGTAACACAGCCGAAGCAGCTAAATGGGGACTTTTGGGGGCTGCGGGAAGAGTCACTAATGATGGGAGTAGCGGTAAAAAAAAAATTTATTGGAAAGACGCTTTCGTTATCTCGTTGACTGATTTTGAAACAAAACACGAATCCTTGACACGGCTGATTGGCGGCGGTGGATCGGGTGTAAGATGAAGGATG
>NW_897037.1:0-854 GCF_000209065.1 Trypanosoma cruzi | reverse complement strand
AACTATCCGCTGCTTGGAGGAATTTCGCGAGCTCTTGCCCACACGGGTGCTGCACTCGGCTGATCGTTTTCGAGCGGCTGCTGCATCACACGTTGTGGTCCAAATTTTTGTTTCCAATTATGAATGGTGGGAGTCAGAGGCACTCTCTGTCAATATCTGTTTGCGTGTTCACACACTGGACACCAAACAACCCTGAATTATCCGCTGCTTGGAGGAATTTCGCGAGCTCTTGCCCACACGGGTGCTGCACTCGGCTGATCGTTTTCGAGCGGCTGCTGCATCACACGTTGTGGTCCAAATTTTTGTTTCCAATTATGAATGGTGGGAGTCAGAGGCACTCTCTGTCACTATCTGTTTGCGTGTTCACACACTGGACACCAAACAACCCTGAACTATCCGCTGCTTGGAGGAATTTCGCGAGCTCTTGCCCACACGGGTGCTGCACTCGGCTGATCGTTTTCGAGCGGCTGCTGCATCACACGTTGTGGTCCAAATTTTTGTTTCCAATTATGAATGGTGGGAGTCAGAGGCACTCTCTGTCAATATCGGTTTGCGTGTTCACACACTGGACACCAAACAACCCTGAACTATCCGCTGCTTGGAGGAATTTCGCGAGCTCTTGCCCACACGGGTGCTGCACTCGGCTGATCGTTTTCGAGCGGCTGCTGCATCACACGTTGTGGTCCAAATTTTTGTTTCCGATTGTGAATGGTGGGAGTCAGAGACACTCTCTGTCACTATCTGTTTGCGTGTTCACACACTGGACACCAAACAACCCTGAACTATCCGCTGCTTGGAGGAATTTCGCGAGCTCTTGCCCACCACGGGTGCTGCACTCGGCTGATCGTTTTCGA
>NW_897036.1:0-854 GCF_000209065.1 Trypanosoma cruzi | reverse complement strand
AATGCACGCACGCACAGGATTGTGGCTGCCGAGGCCCTCGCGAGGGGGAAAAAACCTGCATTTTTTTTTTTTGACATGTTGCTCGGTGTGTGCTGACGCGTGACGAATAACAACACGCCCCAATAAGCAGAAAAGAAGTAAAACAAAATGGCGCTGAGCGGCACACCGGTAAGCCAAAAATACGCAATCACCAATAAAAAAGCCGGCGATCACCCAGCAGGCACATCAAGCGTCCTCAAAACCAACCTGGAACAGACAAAAAAAAAGAGGCAATCATAGAAAACAAAGATCCCCGCCCCCAAACAGGAAAAACATTAAAGAAAACGCGATTCTTTTTTTTGTCCTTACTGCCGGGGTTGGCCGCCGCAAGAAATAAAAAATGGTAGGGCGGTGGCCCCGGACGCTAGATACAGGACGACGTGTCGAATTATCCAAGTTGCAGCGGCTGCCCCGGACGTTAGATACGGGACGACGTGTCGAATTATCCAAGTTGCAGCGGCTGCCCCGGACGTTAGATACAGCACGACGTGTCGAATTATCCAAGCTGCAGCGGTGGCCTCGGGCGTTAGATACAGCACGACGTGTCGAATTATCCAAGTTGCAGCGGCTGCCCCGGACGTTAGATACAGCACGACGTGTCGAATTATCCAAGCTGCAGCGGTGGCCTCGGGCGTTAGATATATGACGACTTACAGTAGTAACCACGCTGCGGCTGCGCATCCTAAACACGTCTTTTTCGTTTTCCAGGGGACAACGCAAATGTGCTCGATTGTTCGAAGATCGACATTAATACTTTACGTGAAAAGGAGTCGCGCGACCGCATTTTTTTAGCTCAGTGGCAAACACGCTCACAA
>NW_897035.1:0-854 GCF_000209065.1 Trypanosoma cruzi | reverse complement strand
GGTGCTGCAGTCGGATAATCGTTTTCGAGCGACTGCTGCACCACACGCTGTGGTCTATGTTTTTGTTTCGAATTATGAATGGTGGTGGTCAGAGACACTCTCTTTCAATGTCTGTTTGCGTGTTCACACACTGAACGCCAAACAACCCGGAACTATCCGCTGCTTGGAGGAATTTCGCGAGATCTTGCCCACAACGGTGCTGCACTCGGATAATCGTTTTCGAGTGGCTGCTGCACCACACGTTGTGGTCTAAATTTTTGTTTCGAATTATGAATGGTGGTGGTCAGAGACACTCTCATTCAATGTCTGTTTACGTGTTCACACACTGAACGCCAAACAACCCGGAACTATCCGCTGCTTGGAGGAATTTCGCGAGATCTTGCCCACAACGGTGCTGCACTCGGATAATCGTTTTCGAGCGGCTGCTGCACCACACGCTGTGGTCTATGTTTTTGTTTCGAATTATGAATGGTGGTGGTCAGAGACACTCTCTTTCAATGTCTGTTTGCGTGTTCACACACTGGACGCCAAACAACCCGGAACTATCCGCTGCTTGGAGGAATTTCGCGAGATCTTGCCCACAACGGTGCTGCACTCGGATAATCGTTTTCGAGCGGCTGCTGCACCACACGCTGTGGTCTACGTTTTTGTTTCGAATTATGAATGGTGGTGGTCAGAGACACTCTCATTCAATGTCTGTTTGCGTGTTCACACACTGAACGCCAAACAACCCGGAACTATCCGCTGCTTGGAGGAATTTCGCGAGATCTTGCCCACAACGGTGCTGCACTCGGATAATCGTTTTCGAGCGACTGCTGCACCACACGCTGTGGTCTATGTTTTTGTTTCGAATT
>NW_897034.1:0-854 GCF_000209065.1 Trypanosoma cruzi | reverse complement strand
GAGTGTAGCTGCCTGTTTTCTCATGGCCTCAGTTACGGCCTCTGGTCTTTTTCTTGCCGTCGCTCTGACTGTCGCTTCAGTCAGCGCCTTCTTCTTCACAATCTGGCCAGCTGCTGTTCTTGTTTTGGTGCGACTCACTGCGGGATTTATTCCAACGAATTTCATGCGTCTTTGCGCTGCCTGGTACGACGGCGTGCAGGAGAAGTGGTTGGCGTTTGTCGTCATATTTCTTGAGTGCGTGCTCAAGCTACGCCTGGCGTACACAATCGTGTCCACGTCCGCCACAACACCGTCAGGGATTGCTGATGTGTTTGCGCCACCTCAACCCGGCAATTTTAAACTCATTATCCTCAACCACCGCTCGCGCATTGACTGGCTGATGATGTTTCCGTTTCTCGCACGGGCAAATGTTCTGCGAACGCTGCGCATTGTCTTGAAGGCGGGGCTAAGTCGTATCCCCGTCTTTGGATGGTCCATGCAGTTATTCCGTTACATTTTTCTTTCCCGAAAGTGGTCCAGTGATGAGGCCAAAATGCATGACGTGATTGTGCATTACCGTGAGAACGGCGGTGCCACCATTCTGCTTTTCCCGGAAGGAACGGACCTTTCAGAGAGCAACGTTGAGAAGTCCCACGCCTACGCAGCACAAAATGGCTTGCCACGTTTCCACCACGTTCTTAACCCACGCGTCAAGGGATTTGTGGCAATGAAAAATATGATTGGTGCGGCAAATATTGAGGAGATTGTGGATGTGACGATGGGCTACACGGATTTTGTACCCAGGCGAACGCCCAGCCGAGTGTTCAGTTGTCAACGGCCGCATGCCAAAGAAGGTTCACATACTATGCATGCGA
>NW_897033.1:0-854 GCF_000209065.1 Trypanosoma cruzi | reverse complement strand
TCCTCCAAGCAGCGGATAGTTCAGGGTTGTTTGGCGTCCAGTGTGTGAACACGCAAACAGACATTGAAAGAGAGTACCTCTGACCACCACCATTCATAATTCGAAACAAAAATTTAGACCACAACGTGCGGTGCAGCAGCCACTCGAAAACGATCCGCCGAGTGCAGCACCCTTGTGGGCAAGATCTCTGAAACTCCTCCAAGCAGCGGATAGTTCAGGGTTGTTTGGCGTCCAGTGTGTGAACACGCAAACAGACATTGAAAGAGAGTGTCTCTGACCACCACCATTCATAATTCGAAACAAAAATTTAGACCACAACGTGCGGTGCAGCAGCCGCTCGAAAACGATTATCCGAGTGCAGCACCCTTGTGGGCAAGATCTCGCGACATTCCTCCAAGCAGCGGATAGTTCAGGGTTGTTTGGCGTCCAGTGTGTGAACACGCAAACAGACATTGAAAGAGAGTGTCTCTGACCACCACCATTCATAATTCGAAACAAAAATTTAGACCACAACGTGCGGTGCAGCGGCCGCTCGAAAACGATTATCCGAGTGCAGCACCCTTGTGGGCAAGATCTCGCGACATTCCTCCAAGCAGCGGATAGTTCCGGGTTGTTTGGCGTCCAGTGTGTGAACACGCAAACAGAAATTGAAAGAGAGTGCCTCTGACCACCACCATTCATAATTCGAAACAAAAATTTAGACCACAACGTGCGGTGCAGCAGCCGCTCGAAAACGATCCGCCGAGTGCAGCACCCATGTGGGCAAGATCTCGCGAAACTCCTCCAAGCAGCGGATAGTTCCGGGTTGTTTAGCGTTCAGTGTGTGAACACGCAAACAGACATTGAAAGAGTGG
>NW_897032.1:0-854 GCF_000209065.1 Trypanosoma cruzi | reverse complement strand
GACGACGGTGCGGCACGGGTCATCCGCATGGGAATCGTCCAGCAGCTCGTTGCTGTACACAGGCGGAACACCCGGCGCGTTCGCGATGGTGATGTGTGGATGAACATTTTCGCAGCGGAACTCTCCCTCGTTGCGCACCGCGATCGCCGTCCCCTTCGGATCAGACGCAACGCTCGTCAGCGTGAGCTCAATGGACTCGCCCAGCACCCCCTCCAGCTGCTGCAGCAGGACAGGGTCCTTGCAGGCGTCACGACCCAGGTACAGCGTCGTCACATGGAAGGCCTTCTGCACCTTCTTGCCGTCCAGCATCTCTGGCGGCACAAGCTCGAGAACCCTCTCGGGTGACGCAATCTGAATTGCAGCATACTCCACGTGGCGGGGGAAACGGCACAGAAAAGACTCGCAGGCGTTCGCCACGCCCAATGCTGCCGCCATGTCGAGTGTCTGAATTTCGGGTATGTCCGTCAAACCACGTGCGGAAAGTTCAGTCCAAACGCGCCGTGCAATGGCGGCAGTGTCGTCTGCCACGCTTACCTCAATGAGCGGCCCCTCGGTTGGTGGACGGCACCGCGTCGCGCAGTCCAGCAGCGTTTGACGCACGCGCCGCCCTTCCCTTCTGTCCGCCTTGAAAGTGCGGTGGGCAGAACCACGGCGACAGACTCGGTCGAAGCAGATGTCCACTAGTGCATCCGTGCCATCGGGGTGTGGCCATACCACTGGCAATGCCCTGAGCCCGAGATCGGCGTAGCCGTCGCGTGCGGCCTCATCGAGGTTCATCTTGTCGATGATAAGGTGCGTGTGGCCACCTCGCTGCGCGCGCCGAATGGCGTCAAGAAACTGCCGCCTTCCCCGGC
>NW_897031.1:0-854 GCF_000209065.1 Trypanosoma cruzi | reverse complement strand
AAGAGAGAGAAGAGAAAGGGAGGGCCGAATTGCCCGGAGGTGGGTTGTGGTGGGCGCACGCCGCTGCTGATGGAAGCAACCAACTCTGGTGCGCGAGGGCGCGTGGCCCCGTGAACGCGCTTGCGTGATGGCCAAAAACAAACTCAACAGGTCTGACAGCCGCCCCGCCCGCCGCAACCTCGCCGGCTGGCCCCCGCGCCTCCCCTCGCATGGCCAGGAAAGGCGCGTCTTGAGACCCACCGCTCCGTGACGCTGGGCGCTTGGGTGCATCGGCGCCCCGAGAAAGAGACACGCCGGTCGTGAAGCGCAGCGACCCTTGGGCCGGTGGCGCGCTGTCGGTGCCGCGCGTGGCGCCACTGCCCGGTTGCGCGAGAGTTTGCGGTGACGGTGCGCGCGTCGAGGCTCCCTCCCCAGTTCGGGAAACGATGGGAAAAAACAAAACCAAAGAGGACGCGCACGGGTGAGAGATGCGGCTGCGACGCGTGATGAAATTCCACAGTTTCCTGTCAGTCTGACGACGAAAACGCGTGAGGACGCAATTCCCGACTCAGCTCACACTGAAGTGCTTTGCTTTACACCCCCATCTTTCTTTTTTTTTCTTTTTCTTTTTTTCTTTTTCTTTTTTTCTTTCTTTGTCCCTCTGCTCTCGCTGCGCGGTTTTGCGGCCCAGCGACGCGCACGCCCGCACACACACACACGCGCTACGATGGAGACATGTTGTTCGAGGTCCAAACAGTTTGAGCGACGCATTGAGAACGGAACAATAAAAATCACCTTTCGGCTGAGCGCCCGCTCCCCTCCCTCCCACTTCCTGCTATTGTTGTCGTTTTTCTTTCTTGCGCAACCGGCGCGCC
>NW_897030.1:0-854 GCF_000209065.1 Trypanosoma cruzi | reverse complement strand
GAAAACGATCAGCCGAGTGCAGCACCCGTGTGGGCAAGAGCTCGCGAAATTCTTCCAAGCAGCGGATAGTTCAGGGTTGTTTGGTGTCCAGTGTGTGAACACGCAAACAGATAGTGACAGAGAGTGTCTCTGACTCCCACCATTCACAATCGGAAACAAAAATTTGGACCACAACGTGTGATGCAGCAGCCGCTCGAAAACGATCAGCCGAGTGCAGCACCCGTGTGGGCAAGAGCTCGCGAAATTCCTCCAAGCAGCGGATAGTTCAGGGTTGTTTGGTGTCCAGTGTGTGAACACGCAAACAGATATTGACAGAGAGTGTCTCTGACTCCCACCATTCACAATCGGAAACAAAAATTTGGACCACAACGTGTGATGCAGCAGCCGCTCGAAAACGATCAGCCTAGTGCAGCACCTGTGTGGGCAAGAGCTCGCGAAATTCCTCCAAGCAGCGGATAGTTCAGGGTTGTTTGGTGTCCAGTGTGTGAACACGCAAGCAGATATTGACAGAGAGTGCCTCTGACTCCCACCATTCACAATCGGAAACAAAAATTTGGACCACAACGTGTGATGCAGCAGCCGCTCGAAAACGATCAGCCGAGTGCAGCACCCGTGTGGGCAAGAGCTCGCGAAATTCCTCCAAGCAGCGGATAGTTCAGGGTTGTTTGGTGTCCAGTGTGTGAACACGCAAACAGATAGTGACAGAGAGTGTCTCTGACTCCCACCATTCACAATCGGAAACAAAAATTTGGACCACAACGTGTGATGCAGCAGCCGCTCGAAAACGATCAGCCGAGTGCAGCACCCGTGTGGGCAAGAGCTCGCGAAATTCCTCCAAGCAGCGGATAGTTCAG
>NW_897029.1:0-854 GCF_000209065.1 Trypanosoma cruzi | reverse complement strand
GAACTATCCGCTGCTGGGAGGAATGTCGCGAGATCTGCCCCACAAGGGTGCTGCAGTCGGATAATCGTTTTCGAGCGGCTGCTGCACCACCACGCTGTGGTCTAAATTTTTGTTTCGAATTATGAATGGTGGTGGTCAGAGGCACTCTCTTTCAATGTCTGTTTGCGTGTTCACACACTGGACGCCAAACAACCCTGAACTATCCGCTGCTTGGAGGAATGTCGCGAGATCTTGCCCACAAGGGTGCTGCACTCGGATAATCGTTTTCGAGCGGCTGCTGCACCACACGCTGTGGTCTAAATTTTTGTTTCGAATTATGAATGGTGGTGGTCAGAGGCACTCTCTTTCAATGTCTGTTTGCGTGTTCACACACTGGACGCCAAACAACCCTGAACTATCCGCTGCTTGGAGGAATGTCGCGAGATCTTGCCCACAAGGGTGCTGCAGTCGGATAATCGTTTTCGAGTGGCTGCTGCACCACACGCTGTGGTCTATGTTTTTGTTTCGAATTATGAATGGTGGTGGTCAGAGGCACTCTCTTTCAATGTCTGTTTGCGTGTTCACACACTGGACGCCAAACAACCCTGAACTATCCGCTGCTTGGAGGAATGTCGCGAGATCTTGCCCACAAGGGTGCTGCACTCGGCGGATCGTTTTCGAGCGGCTGCTGCACCACACGCTGTGGTCTAAATTTTTGTTTCGAATTATGAATGGTGGTGGTCAGAGGCACTCTCTTTCAATGTCTGTTTGCGTGTTCACACACTGGACGCCAAACAACCCTGAACTATCCGCTGCTTGGAGGAATGTCGCGAGATCTTGCCCACAAGGGTGCTGCAGTCGGATAATCGTTTTCG
>NW_897028.1:0-854 GCF_000209065.1 Trypanosoma cruzi | reverse complement strand
ACTTGTCGAGGGATGTGCGAGGGCGTTGTGTCGTACAAGCCGTGCGGGCGCCTGGCGTACCTGCCGTACAGCAAGGGAACGTGATGACGAGTTTGCACTGCTCCGGTTTCATAACGAAGACGTCATGGTTGGTTTGGTTCTTGAGAAGGAAGTGAAGTACCAGCCGATGTTGTACGTCAAGGTGCTGGGTTGTCATTTCCATGACGCTCGCAATGAAACGGGGCACTCGCAGGTGGTGCCGACCTCGATGTGTGTCCATCACGTGCGGGAGGACGACTACGCTGCACTGATGGCGCGCTTCGGCAACGACACATCGCCTGTCGCCCGTGTGGAACGTGCCTCAGAAGACGTGATATACCCGTCGTGCGATTGACAAATGGACGAAATGATTTGTTTCCTGTGCGTGTTGAATCCTAATGTATTGCTTGATTGGTTGCTGCACCCAGGTTCGTGCCCTGTGTGCTCCGTGGCCGAACGACGTGGAATGTGTCATTGACCGCCCCGTGCCCCCGTGGAGCGTGCCACTCCCCGCACTCGACCCGCGTGCGTGTGTGCTTCTGCTGGGGGCACGTGATGAGAATGTGCGTGTGTGTGCTGGGCCGCCAATGAACGATGTATGTGAGTCTTTTTTTTTTACATGTTATCAGGAGCTTGTTAATAAAATAATTGTGGGCAAGCTAAATTAGGTAATGTATATATCCTGCTAAAACAAATATACACTTCTTTGCGACAGTTTTCTATCTCACCACTTTAAGGGCATCAGGGAGCCGACAGCGGCCGGATAATCTTTTATTTTTATTTTACCTTCCCACCCGCCCCTTTTGGTTTCCACGCGGCGGCGGAGTCTTGTGGCC
>NW_897027.1:0-854 GCF_000209065.1 Trypanosoma cruzi | reverse complement strand
ACAGTATTGAGTATTATTATTATTTTTATTAGTTGTATGTAGATTAGATTAGTTTGTAAGTATAAAATTTTCTAATTTTATTATAAGTAAGGGGAATTTTGGGCGAATTTAGAAAAGGGGACCAGGGGGGGAAATTTGAAGAAGAAATTTGAGAAATTTTGAGGAGAAGAGGAGATAATTTTGAAGGATTAATAGAACTTATGTTTTAAGTTAAATTTGAGGAATTTTTAGCAAAGGGGAAAAAAATTTTTGGGGGAATTTTAATTTTTGGAGATCCGGAGGGAAGCAGGCGGGCAACAACGGTTTTGAAAGCATTTTCCCATTTTAGGTTAGGATTTTAAGAGAGAATTTTTTGGAAAGGGGGGATTTTTGGAAAGGAGGCGTTTTTGCCAAGCTTAGAAGAAAGAACAAGAAAGGAGAGAGAGGCTTTTTGTAAAAGGGAGAAATTTTTAGTTTAATTTTGTATCAATATTTATAAAATGAGATCAAATAAATTAATAATATCAAAAAATAATGTATAAAAAGAACAACTACAAAAAAAAATTAAATTATTAAAGCAAACTAAATGAAGTCTAACTACTCAAAATCCAATAGATTGATATGAAAAAATAAAAATGTTAATAATAAGTCTAAAATAAAAAATATAAATTATAATAAGTCAAATGATTAAAAATAAAATGATGCAAACACCAATGTAGCTAAGTTGTGTTAGTAAGCAAAAAACTTTTATAAAGAAACCAAAGGCAATGGGGATAGTACCTATACATAAAAATAAGCAAGATAACATGATACTAAGCAAAAAATTATTAAAAAATGAAAAAAAGATAAAATTTATGAGAAAATAATTTTCGTTA
>NW_897026.1:0-854 GCF_000209065.1 Trypanosoma cruzi | reverse complement strand
GGTGTGAATGCAGCGGCCGGCTCGGAAAACGGATCAGCCGAGTGCAGCACCCGTGTGGGCAAGAGCTCGCGAAATTCCTCCAAGCAGCGGATAGTTCAGGGTTGTTTGGTGTACCAGTGTGTGAACACGCAAACAGATAGTGACAGAGAGTGTCTCTGACTCCCACCATTCATAATCGGAAACAAAAATTTAGACCACAACGTGTGATGCAGCGGCCGCTCGAAAACGATCAGCCGAGTGCAGCACCCTTGTGGGCAAGAGCTCGCGAAATTCCTCCAAGCAGCGGATAATTCAGGGTTGTTTGGTGTCCAGTGTGTGAACACGCAAACAGATAGTGACAGAGAGTGCCTCTGACTCCCACCATTCATAATCGGAAACAAAAATTTAGACCACAACGTGTGATGCAGCGGCCGCTCGAAAACGATCAGCCGAGTGCAGCACCCTTGTGGGCAAGAGCTCGCAAAATTCCTCCAAGCAGCGGATAATTCAGGGTTGTTTGGTGTCCAGTGTGTGAACACGCAAACAGATAGTGACAGAGAGTGTCTCTGACTCCCACCATTCACAATCGGAAACAAAAATTTAGACCACAACGTGTGATGCAGCAGCCGCTCGAAAACGATCAGCCGAGTGCAGCACCCTTGTGGGCAAGAGCTCACGAAATTCCTCCAAGCAGCGGATAGTTCAGGGTTGTTTGGTGTCCAGTGTGTGAACACGCAAACAGATAGTGACAGAGAGTGTCTCTGACTCCCACCATTCACAATCGGAAACAAAAATTTAGACCACAACGTGTGATGCAGCAGCCGCTCGAAAACGATCAGCCGAGTGCAGCACCCGTGTGGGCAAGAGCTCGCGAA
>NW_897025.1:0-854 GCF_000209065.1 Trypanosoma cruzi | reverse complement strand
CGGTGCAGCGCCAGAGCTTCTTCGCTGACTCTGCGCTTTTCCCGTATCAGCTCTTCTTCGTCGGTGATCGAGTGGTCTATCGGAAGTTCCACACCGATGGTGACCCCGTGAGCGGAGGCCGCAAACCAGGGAGGAATGGAGCTGCGAAAGAACCGCTCTTCGCGTGGTGAGCTCTCGGTGATGCCATAGTCCTTTGTGTATGCGTCTACGAAGGCATATAGCTCGTCCCGAGATAATGGCGAGATGCGGAAACCGGCGCGAGGCGGTGGCTCAGGCGGGGGTCTCCGCATCCAGTCCATCTGACATGCGCGTGTGTTCTCAAATATTGAGAGCCGCGCGCGCAGGCAAAGGACGTGGAGCGGCGGCATATTAGCCTCCAGTAGTGCGGATTCCGGGTCAACAGTGCTCGGAACTCCGCTGACAATGCGTGCCAGATTTGCGTACGTCTTCTGCATCTCATTCTTCGCTGAATCCGTCGCTACTGCCCATATGAGCTCGCTGCCATAGCGTAATTTGGAAGCACCATATCCAATGACGAACGTGCGTAGGTCATGTGGAGATGGTCCCGCCTCTTTGTGCGCTATGCAGCGTAGCTGCGATATCCGTTGCGAAGTGGCAGCGCATTGCTTGGTGGCCGCCACATTTAGCGTCAGCCGTGGATCGAGATCCATGCCGAGAAGCTTCGTAGTTCGCGACGCCCCCATGGTCATGACTGGGATTTGACATCCAGCCACTACCAGGGGCCACCTTCCTTCACGATCATAATCTGACTCCGTGTGCGTGGATAGTGTGAGCCAAGCAGCTTCACACTCTGACGGGTTGTTGGCCAGGCCATTTTCCTGACTCCACGCATG
>NW_897024.1:0-854 GCF_000209065.1 Trypanosoma cruzi | reverse complement strand
CTTCACGAAGATCTGCATGCCGCCGCGCAGGCGCAGCACAAGGTGCAGCGTGGACTCCTTCTGGATGTGGTAGTCTGCGAGCGTGCGGCCGTCCTCCAGCTGCTTGCCAGCGAAGATCAGGCGCTGCTGGTCCGGCGGAATGCCCTCCTTGTCCTGGATCTTCGCCTTCACGTTCTCAATGGTGTCGCTGGATTCCACCTCGAGCGCGATCGTCTTGCCCGTCAGTGTCTTCACGAAGATCTGCATGCCGCCGCGCAGGCGCAGCACAAGGTGCAGCGTGGACTCCTTCTGGATGTTGTAGTCTGCGAGCGTGCGGCCGTCCTCCAGCTGCTTGCCAGCGAAGATCAGGCGCTGCTGGTCCGGCGGAATGCCCTCCTTGTCCTGGATCTTCGCCTTCACGTTCTCAATGGTGTCGCTGGATTCCACCTCGAGCGCGATCGTCTTGCCCGTCAGTGTCTTCACGAAGATCTGCATGCCGCCGCGCAGGCGCAGCACAAGGTGCAGCGTGGACTCCTTCTGGATGTTGTAGTCTGCGAGCGTGCGGCCGTCCTCCAGCTGCTTGCCAGCAAAGATCAGGCGCTGCTGGTCCGGCGGAATGCCCTCCTTGTCCTGGATCTTCGCCTTCACGTTCTCAATGGTGTCGCTGGATTCCACCTCGAGCGCGATCGTCTTGCCCGTCAGTGTCTTCACGAAGATCTGCATGCCGCCGCGCAGGCGCAGCACAAGGTGCAGCGTGGACTCCTTCTGGATGTTGTAGTCTGCGAGCGTGCGGCCGTCCTCCAGCTGCTTGCCAGCGAAGATCAGGCGCTGCTGGTCCGGCGGAATGCCCTCCTTGTCCTGGATCTTCGCCTTCA
>NW_897023.1:0-854 GCF_000209065.1 Trypanosoma cruzi | reverse complement strand
GAAACGAGAGAACCTCCTGAAAGCACCTGCTCAAAAAAGAAACAATTCGATAGAAACCCCAATCAACAACACGTGTGTCGTGAGCGATGGCTGGCTGTGGTGCGCAGCACATCCGTGGCTCCGCACCCTCCCGCATAGTTACTAATTCCGCGTGTTACACGTCACATGCCGGCGTGACCAATTTTGCCGTTCGCACTCAATGCACGGTCCAGTAGGCTCAGCGCGTCTGAGCGGGTGTCACCGGCCATAGGTTGCAGCGGCGGTGCGGGTGGTCGGTAAGAAGACGCGTCGGTGGTGCCTGAGGCATACGACGATAACGTCATGTCGTAGAGCTTCTGCGTCTCTTCGTCACTCTCCTCGTCATCGCGCAGCAGCGCCTCCAGCCCACCACGCCGCGGCTCGCGCAGCTCCTGCCAGTGGCGGTCCTCCGCATACCACACAACGACGCCGTACACAGTGATCGCAACCAGCACAGTGGTCAGCAGCAGCACGATCGCCGCGTACGCACTCGCACCGCCGTCGCTCGGCGCAAGATGGTTGGTCGCGCTCACCACGCACAGCGCCGCAAGGAGCACAAAACCCGCAGTGTGCAGCACCGTCAGGAAGGCCGAGCGCATCATGTTCGTGAAGGCAACAACGCCCGCGCCCGCAAGCAGCACAGCCGCCATGCAGAAGTACTGGACGTGGCAGCCTCCCACGGGCGGGTGCACAGCCGCAATCAGGCCCACCACACACAGCACCGACAGCTGGAACACGCACCAGTACACGTGGCTGCCCCTCATGTTCGTCAGCATGCCGCCGTACATCCGCTGCTGCGCCGCGGGGTGCCAATACCCGACGGGGTACAGCAGGCG
>NW_897022.1:0-854 GCF_000209065.1 Trypanosoma cruzi | reverse complement strand
AGGAAAAAGAAAATTCATATGACGATGACGACGAAGAGGAGGGATGATATAAAAAGATGGACATGCTTCGCTTTCAAAGAAGCAAACGAGCCTTGATGATCGTGCTGTTCCCCCATTTTTATGCCTGTTAAATTTGTGGCAAGTGGGGAAAGAGGCCCTACATCCACCGGGGCGTCTACCAGGTCGGCATCCTGTTCCACACAAACTGGAGACTGTTGCATCCGCTGCTTGCCTCGTTCTGCTGCTTCCTCCTCCGTCTTGCTGAAGCGCTCTGCTGCGTCTGGCAAAAGAACATGCTGAACAAATGTCCGCCAGATCGCTTCCTTACTATTACCATCCATTGCATTTGCCTTCTCCTGCCGCTGCAGTTGGTGGTGTTCTCGTTGTTCTTGGCACCGTCTTATTTGTCGCCTCATTCCAGGCAAATTAAACATCTCCATCTGCACTAAGACGGATGGAGGAGGCGGTAGCGAACGCCTAAACGGGCATTGCTGGCGCAAGGCCGCCGTAACGGGATGCACCCCGCCCCTCGCTGCCTCCTCCAATGCCGCCATGTGCATCAAGCGCAATTCTGCCGCCTTTTCCTCCTCTACAATACACATGGCCGTCCTTGGAGACAAAAAAAGTCCACGAAATACACTTGCGCCTGGTGAATCCCAACAGCCCCATTCACCTGCGGCGTGAAGTACGGCAGTAGTAAGCTCCTCCGTCTGACGACGAAGCCCGCGAACGGTTGAAAGAAGCCTCAAGCCACGCTGTTCTTCTTCCGTCAAAAGCGTTTCAGATGAGCCACGACGCTGATTGGCAAATCTAGGATTTTCTTCTTCTTTTCGTCCACTTGCATGATGAATACA
>NW_897021.1:0-854 GCF_000209065.1 Trypanosoma cruzi | reverse complement strand
TTTTCATTGCATTGAGTGGCCGACCCTCTCTCTCTTCTCCCTGTGTGTGTGTTTTGCTTTACGGGAGCAATGAGAGTGTGTGTGCGCTGGTAGTCCCACGCTTCGGGCTTTTTGTTTTGTTTTTCTTTTTGATTTTGTGGTTGAGTGCACCCATTCCGCGGCTGCGTGTGTGTGTGTGTGATGATATGAGTAATTTGCGTGTGTGCTTATCTGCCTCTCTCTGCCGTTGCTTTCTTCAGACTCTCTTGTGGCGCACAGCTGCTCTGCAAGTATAGGCGCTGACAAACACACACACACATGCACACACATGCCGTGCTTAAAACGCTGAGAATGCACGCACGCACAGGATTGTGGCTGCCGAGGCCCTCGCGAGGGGGAAAAAACCTGCATTTTTTTTTTTTGACATGTTGCTCGGTGTGTGCTGACGCGTGACGAATAACAACACGCCCCAATAAGCAGAAAAGAAGTAAAACAAAATGGCGCTGAGCGGCACACCGGTAAGCCAAAAATACGCAATCACCAATAAAAAAGCCGGCGATCACCCAGCAGGCACATCAAGCGTCCTCAAAACCAACCTGGAACAGACAAAAAAAAAGAGGCAATCATAGAAAACAAAGATCCCCGCCCCCAAACAGGAAAAACATTAAAGAAAACGCGATTCTTTTTTTTGTCCTTACTGCCGGGGTTGGCCGCCGCAAGAAATAAAAAATGGTAGGGCGGTGGCCCCGGACGCTAGATACAGGACGACGTGTCGAATTATCCAAGTTGCAGCGGCTGCCCCGGACGTTAGATACGGGACGACGTGTCGAATTATCCAAGCTGCAGCGGCTGCCCAGGACGTTAGATACAGCACG
>NW_897020.1:0-854 GCF_000209065.1 Trypanosoma cruzi | reverse complement strand
CCAAAATAATAATAAATAATAATAATAATTAGTAATAATAATAATAATAATAATAATAATAATAATAATAATAATAGTGTGGGTGGGAAAGATTTCCTGTTAGGAAGCCCCAGTGCATCACAGAATAGGAGAAAGCAGGGCACAAAAGAAAAAGAAAAAGAAAAAGAAAGGAGGAAGGAAAGCCCACGGCAAATGCAGCACCTCTAGTCAACCTGCTCCATGCTCGATGTGCCAGCAACGGGCTCCGCGGGAACGGCGGCAGCGGGCTCCGCTTCTTCATTGCCGTTGTCTTCGTCGTCCAGCGAGAGGCCAAGCTTGATCATGCGGTGGATGCGTTCGGCGTACGACGTGGGATCGTCCAGCGTGAAACCAGACGTCAGCAGCGCGGTGTCAAAGAGCAGGTACACAAGGTCCTTCACGGCCTTGTCGTTCTCGTCCGCCTCCACGCGGCGTTTGAGCTCCTTCACAATGGGGTGAGCCGGGTTGATCTCCATCGTCTTCTTGGACATCATGTACGCAGACATGCTCGAGTCGCGCAGCGCCTGGTTGCGCATGATCTGCTCCATGTGTGCGCTCCACCCGAACTCCGACGTCACAAGAATGCACGGCGACGTCGCCAGGCGCTCCGACACCACCACCTTCTCCACCTTGTCGCCAAGCACATCCTTCATCGCCTTGCAGAGACGCTCGTACGCCGTCTTCTCCTCCTCCCGCTGCTTCTTCTCTTCCTCCGTCTCCTCAAAGTGCACGCCCTCCTTCGTCAGGCACGCGAACTTCTTGTCCTCAAGTCCTTCACCTGCTGCATCACGTACTCATCGATCGGTTCCGTCATGAACAGCACCTCAAAGCCGCGG
>NW_897019.1:0-854 GCF_000209065.1 Trypanosoma cruzi | reverse complement strand
CTTGTGGCGCTTTCCGCTCTGCAAGTATAGGCGCTGACAAACACACACACACATGCACACACATGCCTTGCTTAAAACGCTGAGAATGCACGCACGCACAGGATTGTGGCTGCCGAGGCCCTCGCGAGGGGGAAAAAACCTGCATTTTTTTTTTTTGACATGTTGCTCGGTGTGTGCTGACGCGTGACGAATAACAACACGCCCCAATAAGCAGAAAAGAAGTAAAACAAAATGGCGCTGAGCGGCACACCGGTAAGCCAAAAATACGCAATCACCAATAAAAAAGCCGGCGATCACCCAGCAGGCACATCAAGCGTCCTCAAAACCAACCTGGAACAGACAAAAAAAAAGAGACAATCATAGAAAACAAAGATCCCCGCCCCCAAACAGGAAAAACATTAAAGAAAACGCGATTCTTTTTTTGTCCTTACTGCCGGGGTTGGCCGCCGCAAGAAATAAAAAATGGTAGGGCGGTGGCCCCGGACGCTAGATACAGCATGACGTGTCGAATTATCCAAGTTGCAGCGGTGGCCTCGGGCGTTAGATATATGACGACTTACAGTAGTAACCACGCTGCGGCTGCGCATCCTAAACACGTCTTTTTCGTTTTCCAGGGGACAACGCAAATGTGCTCGATTGTTCGAAGATCGACATTAATACTTTACGTGAAAAGGAGTCGCGCGACCGCATTTTTTTAGCTCAGTGGCAAACACGCTCACAATGTCATCCGGGGGACGCGGGTTCGATTCCCGCAGAAGCCTAAGTTTTTTCCATTTTTTTTTTTTTTGAAATCTTGTTTCATATTGCTTTTTTAACTTCTGGGTTGCAGGACGGTGTGCGAGTTCTGCAATCGC
>NW_897018.1:0-854 GCF_000209065.1 Trypanosoma cruzi | reverse complement strand
ACATTGAAAGAGAGTGCCTCTGACCACCACCATTCATAATTCGAAACAAAAATTTATACCACAGCGTGTGGTGCAGCAGCCGCTCGAAAACGATTATCCGACTGCAGCACCCTTGTGGGCAAGATCTCGCGACATTCCTCCAAGCAGCGGATAGTTCAGGGTTGTTTGGCGTCCAGTGTGTGAACACGCAAACAGACATTGAAAGAGAGTGCCTCTGACCACCACCATTCATAATTCGAAACAAAAACATAGACCACAGCGTGTGGTGCAGCAGCCACTCGAAAACGATTATCCGACTGCAGCACCCTTGTGGGCAAGATCTCGCGACATTCCTCCAAGCAGCGGATAGTTCAGGGTTGTTTGGCGTCCAGTGTGTGAACACGCAAACAGACATTGGAAGAGAGTGCCTCTGACCACCACCATTCATAATTCGAAACAAAAACATAGACCACAGCGTGTGGTGCAGCAGCCGCTCGAAAACGATTATCCGACTGCAGCACCCCTGTGGGCAAGATCTCGCGACATTCCTCCAAGCAGCGGATAGTTCAGGGTTGTTTGGCGTCCAGTGTGTGAACACGCAAACGGACATTGAAAGAGAGTGCCTCTGACCACCACCATTCATAATTCGAAACAAAAATTTAGACCACAGCGTGTGGTGCAGCAGCCGCTCGAAAACGATCCGCCGAGTGCAGCACCCATGTGGGCAAGATCTCGCGACATTCCTCCAAGCAGCGGATAGTTCAGGGTTGTTTGGCGTCCAGTGTGTGAACACGCAAACAGACATTGGAAGAGAGTGCCTCTGACCACCACCATTCATAATTCGAAACAAAAACATAGACCACAGCGTGTGGTGC
>NW_897017.1:0-854 GCF_000209065.1 Trypanosoma cruzi | reverse complement strand
CTTCATCAGCAGGTCCCACGAGACAGTGGATACCTCCGCCACAAGGTAAGACCAGAGATTGTTTACAAAATGATTCAACTGCAGTCCAAGGAGGTGGGCATCCGCTGCGACCTCACGCCAGGCGATGACCTCACGGCTTGTGTTGTGAAGTCGTCCAATGATGCGATCCAAGACAACGCTCTGTCGCCATGACTTCTTCAGCGCAACTTCAGCCCGCTTCACTTTGAACATGATGCGGAAAAGCCGTCGGTAGACTTTCATGGCGGTCACGTCAAAGATGTTATTGAGAGGCGAAGGCACTGTCATTGTCACAAGAAAGGCATCCCAGCCAATAATCTTGTCGTCCTTGACCATTTCACATTGCAGCATCGAAAAGAGATCCGTGTCAAGGTGCCTCGTGTATGGAACAATGTCAAGAAGCGCGCTCTGCATGTGATCACGAACAATGGAGGTTTGCACCATATGACTCAGTCTACTGAGCACAGGATCCAGCCTGTCGATAAGAATTTCATAGAAACCACCATTTCCAACAAGCAGGAAGGCGTTCACCATGCGAAAAACGTTGTCCAAATGAAATTCCTCACGAATTAGCTTCAAAACCGCCGTGTTTGTAAAACACATCGCATCACGAACAACCGCACCAATGGTATCGAACGAGGCGCTTTGTGCCGCAGTCACAATAGCCGGGTCCATGTGCCACTGTTTACACCTGCAGCAATTCCTAATAAAACTAACATTTTTTGTCACTAACATGACTTGTTCTGCTAAAGCGCGCGACACGGTTGTTGGGAGCATTTCTGGGAGAAGCGCAAACTTGGAGGACCAGAACGCGTCGGAAGTGTTGTCAATTCGTG
>NW_897016.1:0-854 GCF_000209065.1 Trypanosoma cruzi | reverse complement strand
AATTATGAATGGCGGGAGTCAGAGGCACTCTCTTTCAATGTATGTTTGCGTGTGCACACACTGGACACCAAACAACCCTGAATTATCCGCTGCTTGGAGGAGTTTCGCGAGCTCTTGCCCACAAGGGTGCTGCAGTCGGCGGATCGTTTTCGAGCGGCTGCTGCACCACACGTTGTGGTCTATGTTTTTGTTTCGAATTATGAATGGCGGGAGTCAGAGGCACTCTCTTTCAATGTATGTTTGCGTGTGCACACACTGGACACCAAACAACCCTGAATTATCCGCTGCTTGGAGGAGTTTCGCGAGCTCTTGCCCACAAGGGTGCTGCAGTCGGCGGATCGTTTTCGAGCGGCTGCTGCACCACACGTTGTGGTCTAAATTTTTGTTTCGAATTATGAATGGCGGGAGTCAGAGGCACTCTCTTTCAATGTATGTTTGCGTGTGCACACACTGGACACCAAACAACCCTGAATTATCCGCTGCTTGGAGGAATTTCGCGAGCTCTTGCCCACAAGGGTGCTGCAGTCGGCGGATCGTTTTCGAGCGGCTGCTGCACCACACGCTGTGGTCTAAATTTTTGTTTCGAATTATGAATGGCGGGAGTCAGAGGCACTCTCTTTCAATGTATGTTTGCGTGTGCACACACTGGACACCAAACAACCCTGAATTATCCGCTGCTTGGAGGAGTTTCGCGAGCTCTTGCCCACAAGGGTGCTGCAGTCGGCGGATCGTTTTCGAGCGGCTGCTGCACCACACGTTGTGGTCTATGTTTTTGTTTCGAATTATGAATGGCGGGAGTCAGAGGCACTCTCTTTCAAATGTATGTTTGCGTGTGCACACACTGGACGCCAAAC
>NW_897015.1:0-854 GCF_000209065.1 Trypanosoma cruzi | reverse complement strand
AGGCATTTCTGTGTGAGGTTGGCCTGGGGAAGACGCTTCTGCATGAGGTTCTGCTGCAGGAGACACCACCGGAGCAACCACAGACTCTTCTACTTGCTCCTCTTGCTCTTCTCCCTTGTCATCCTCCAACACACTCGGAATGACAAGACTGCTGCCGTTGGCGGCAATGGTGCAGACCTCAACGTACTTCGGGCACTTGATCTTTCCGTCTTTCTCAAAATTTTCCAACGTCACTGGGATTACAGAGCCCTCGGGGCATTCATGCCAATTATCAGTGTTGCCGAGGTACTTCACCTTCACTGTGCCCTCTGCACACAACACCTGCGCGCACACTCCCTTTACGCTTTTATGTTTACCGTCCTTCGTCTCCAGTAATTCCGCATCCAGGCACCACGAGTCACCGCCAGTCAGCGACCCAGGGGGAGAAGTCACAGTTCCGTCCGAGCACGTATTGTACTTTATCCCAGACGATTTTTCGTGAAAGTACGAAGAAACAACAGGGCAAAAGTCCTTATCCGTAGGACTCCCCTCGTTTTCAACGATGATTGCGGTGCACGTCCCGACGTGACGGCGGTCGGAGGTGCAGCGAAGCGTCTCTTTGTCGGAGTCATTGCAGAACATGTGGGGATACTTGCCGGCAAGATTCTCGGTTGCATTGCACTTCTTCTCCAGGAAGTCGCAGCCGGTGCCGTTGCCCCAGCCCATCGGCTCCGCCATGCTCCAGTTCACGCGGTAGTACTCCATATCCGCAAACACTGCCATCGTCAGAGCCGTGTAGTAGCCGGCACCAACTATGGGAGCCATCAGCTCGTCCCGCGGGTGGCGCTCCTTCCAGTGAGGGATCGCCTTTTCCC
>NW_897014.1:0-854 GCF_000209065.1 Trypanosoma cruzi | reverse complement strand
CGCCGACTGCAGCACCCCTGTGGGCAAGGTCTCGCGAAATACCTCCAAGCAGCGGATAGTTCAGGGTTGTTTGGTGTCCAGTGTGTGAACACGCAAACAGACATTGAAAGAGAGTGTCTCTGACCACCACCATTCATAATTCGAAACAAAAATTTAGACCACAGCGTGTGGTGCAGCAGCCGCTCGAAAACGATTATCCGACTGCAGCACCCTTGTGGGCAAGATCTCGCGACATTCCTCCAAGCAGCGGATAGTTCAGGGTTGTTTGGCGTCCAGTGTGTGAACACGCAAACAGACATTGAAAGAGAGTGTCTCTGACCACCACCATTCATAATTCGAAACAAAAATTTAGACCACAGCGTGTGGTGCAGCAGCCACTCGAAAACGATCCGCCGACTGCAGCACCCCTGTGGGCAAGGTCTCGCGAACTTCCTCCAAGCAGCGGATAGTTCAGGGTTGTTTGGTGTCCAGTGTGTGAACACGCAAACAGATAGTGACAGAGTGTCTCTGACTCCCACCATTCATAATTCGAAACAAAAACATAGACCACAGCGTGTGGTGCAGCGGCCGCTCGAAAACGATCCGCCGACTGCAGCACCCCTGTGGGCAAGGTCTCGCGAAATACCTCCAAGCAGCGGATAGTTCAGGGTTGTTTGGCGTCCAGTGTGTGAACACGCAAACAGACATTGAAAGAGAGTGTCTCTGACCACCACCATTCATAATTCGAAACAAAAATTTAGACCACAGCGTGTGGTGCAGCAGCCACTCGAAAACGATCCGCCGACTGCAGCACCCATGTGGGCAAGATCTCGCGAAATTCCTCCAAGCAGCGGATAGTTCAGGGTTGTTTGGCG
>NW_897013.1:0-854 GCF_000209065.1 Trypanosoma cruzi | reverse complement strand
TCCTGCAAGAAGCGGATAATTCAGGGTTGTTTGGTGTCCAGTGTGTGCACACGCAAACATACATTGAAAGAGAGTGCCTCTGACTCCCGCCATTCATAATTCGAAACAAAAATTTAGACCACAGCGTGTGGTGCAGCAGCCGCTCGAAAACGATCCGCCGAGTGCAGCACCATTGTGGGCAAGAGCTCGCGAAACTCCTCCAAGAAGCGGATAATTCAGGGTTGTTTGGTGTCCAGTGTGTGCACACGCAAACATACATTGAAAGAGAGTGTCTCTGACTCCCGCCATTCATAATTCAAGACAAAAATTTAGACAACAACGTGTGGTGCAGCAGCCGCTCGAAAACGATCCGCCGAGTGCAGCACCATTGTGGGCAAGAGCTCGCGAAACTCCTCCAAGAAGCGGATAATTCAGGGTTGTTTGGTGTCCAGTGTGTGCACACGCAAACATACATTGAAAGAGAGTGCCTCTGACTCCCGCCATTCATAATTCGAAACAAAAATTTAGACCACAGCGTGTGGTGCAGCAGCCGCTCGAAAACGATCCGCCGAGTGCAGCACCCTTGTGGGCAAGAGCTCGCGAAACTCCTCCAAGAAGCGGATAATTCAGGGTTGTTTGGTGTCCAGTGTGTGCACACGCAAACATACATTGAAAGAGAGTGTCTCTGACTCCCGCCATTCATAATTCAAGACAAAAATTTAGACAACAACGTGTGGTGCAGCAGCCGCTCGAAAACGATCCGCCGAGTGCAGCACCATTGTGGGCAAGAGCTCGCGAAACTCCTCCAAGAAGCGGATAATTCAGGGTTGTTTGGCGTCCCAGTGTGTGCACACGCAAACATACATTGAAAGAGA
>NW_897012.1:0-854 GCF_000209065.1 Trypanosoma cruzi | reverse complement strand
GAAGATCGCGTTTTCTTTAATGTTTTTCCTGTTTGGGGGCGGGGATCTTTGTTTTCTATGATTGCCTCTTTTTTTTTGTCTGTTCCAGGTTGGTTTTGAGGACGCTTGATGTGCCTGCTGGGTGATCGCCGGCTTTTTTATTGGTGATTGCGTATTTTTGGCTTACCGGTGTGCCGCTCAGCGCCATTTTGTTTTACTTCTTTTCTGCTTATTGGGGCGTGTTGTTATTCGTCACGCGTCAGCACACACCGAGCAACATGTCAAAAAAAAAAAATGCAGGTTTTTTCCCCCTCGCGAGGGCCTCGGCAGCCACAATCCTGTGCGTGCGTGCATTCTCAGCGTTTTAAGCACGGCATGTGTGTGCATGTGTGTGTGTGTTTGTCAGCGCCTATACTTGCAGAGCAGCTGTGCGCCACAAGAGAGTCTGAAGAAAGCAACGGCAGAGAGAGGCAGATAGCACACACGCAAATTACTCATATCATCACACACACACACACGCAGCCGCGGAATGGGTGCACTCAACCACAAAATCAAAAAGAAAAACAAAACAAAAAGCCGAAGCGTGGGACTACCAGCGCACACACACTCTCATTGCTCCCGTAAAGCAAAACACACACACAGGGAGAGAGAGAGAGGTCGCCCACTCAATGCAATGAAAACAAAACAGAAACAGTTACGGTGCTCCGCCCATGCAGCCAGGCAGGACGGCAGCGGTGCGTGTCGTGCAAAAGAGAGCACCAACGGGCCTGCATGGGTGTGCATGCATATATACAATGGGCACATTATTGTGTGTGCTTCGTGGGGTGAGGCGACGACAAGAGTCCATGCAAGGGGACACACACACAGAGAGAGAA
>NW_897011.1:0-854 GCF_000209065.1 Trypanosoma cruzi | reverse complement strand
TCGAATTATGAATGGTGGTGGTCAGAGGCACTCTCTTTCAATGTCTGTTTGCGTGTTCACACACTGGACGCCAAACAACCCTGAACTATCCGCTGCTTGGAGGAATGTCGCGAGATCTTGCCCACAAGGGTGCTGCACTCGGCGGATCGTTTTCGAGTGGCTGCTGCACCACACGCTGTGGTCTAAATTTTTGTTTCGAATTATGAATGGTGGTGGTCAGAGGCACTCTCTTTCAATGTCTGTTTGCGTGTTCACACACTGGACGCCAAACAACCCTGAACTATCCGCTGCTTGGAGGAATGTCGCGAGATCTTGCCCACAAGGGTGCTGCAGTCGGATAATCGTTTTCGAGTGGCTGCTGCACCACAGGCTGTGGTCTAAATTTTTGTTTCGAATTATGAATGGTGGTGGTCAGAGGCACTCTCTTTCAATGTCTGTTTGCGTGTTCACACACTGGACGCCAAACAACCCTGAACTATCCGCTGCTTGGAGGAATGTCGCGAGATCTTGCCCACAAGGGTGCTGCAGTCGGATAATCGTTTTCGAGCGGCTGCTGCACCACACGCTGTGGTCTAAATTTTTGTTTCGAATTATGAATGGTGGTGGTCAGAGGCACTCTCTTTCAATGTCTGTTTGCGTGTTCACACACTGAACGCCAAACAACCCTGAACTATCCGCTGCTTGGAGGAATGTCGCGAGATCTTGCCCACAAGGGTGCTGCAGTCGGATAATCGTTTTAGAGTGGCTGCTGCACCACACGCTGTGGTCTAAATTTTTGTTTCGAATTATGAATGGTGGTGGTCAGAGGCACTCTCTTTCAATGTCTGTTTGCGTGTTCACACACTGAACGCCAA
>NW_897010.1:0-854 GCF_000209065.1 Trypanosoma cruzi | reverse complement strand
TGCTGCCTCGGCTGATCGTTTTCGAGCGGCTGCTGCATCACACGTTGTGGTCCAAATTTTTGTTTCCGATTATGAATGGTGGGAGTCAGAGACACTCTCTGTCAATATCTGTTTGCGTGTTCACACACTGGACACCATACAACCCTGAACTATCCGCTGCTTGGAGGAATTTCGCGAGCTCTTGCCCACAAGGGTGCTGCACTCGGCTGATCGTTTTCGAGCGGCCGCTGCATCACAGGTTGTGGTCCAAATTTTTGTTTCCGATTGTGAATGGTGGGAGTCAGAGGCACTCTCTGTCAATATCTGTTTGCGTGTTCACACACTGGACACCAAACAACCCTGAACTATCCGCTGCTTGGAGGAATTTCGCGAGCTCTTGCCCACAAGGGTGCTGCACTCGGCTGATCGTTTTCGAGCGGCTGCTGCATCACAGGTTGTGGTCCAAATTTTTGTTTCCGACTGTGAATGGTGGGAGTCAGAGACACTCTCTGTCAATATCTGTTTGCGTGTTCAAACACTGGACACCAAACAACCCTGAATTATCCGCTGCTTGGAGGAATTTCGCGAGCTCTTGCCCACAAGGGTGCTGCACTCGGCTGATCGTTTTCGAGCGGCTGCTGCATCACACGTTGTGGTCCAAATTTTTGTTTCCGACTGTGAATGGTGGGAGTCAGAGGCACTCTCTGTCAATATCTGTTTGCGTGTTCACACACTGGACACCAAACAACCCTGAACTATCCGCTGCTTGGAGGAATTTCGCGAGCTCTTGCCCACAAGGGTGCTGCACTCGGCTGATCGTTTTCGAGCGGCTGCTGCATCACAGGTTGTGGTCCAAATTTTTGTTTCCGATTGTG
>NW_897009.1:0-854 GCF_000209065.1 Trypanosoma cruzi | reverse complement strand
CGGATAGTTCAGGGTTGTTTGGTGTCCAGTGTGTGAACACGCAAACAGATATTGACAGAGAGTGTCTCTGACTCCCACCATTCACAATCGGAAACAAAAATTTGGACCACAACGTGTGATGCAGCGGCCGCTCGAAAACGATCAGCCGAGCGCAGCACCCTCGTGGGCAAGAGCTCGCAAAATTCCTCCAAGCAGCGGATAGTTCAGGGTTGTTTGGTGTCCAGTGTGTGAACACGCAAACAGATATTGACAGAGAGTGCCTCTGACTCCCACCATTCGCAGTCGGAAACAAAAATTTGGACCACAACGTGTGATGCAGCGACCGCTCGAAAACGATCAGCCGAGTGCAGCACCCGTGTGGGCAAGAGCTCGCGAAATTCCTCCAAGCAGCGGATAGTTCAGGGTTGTTTGGTGTCCAGTGCATGAACACGCAAACAGATATTGACAGAGAGTGTCTCTGACTCCCACCATTCACAATTGGAAACAAAAATTTGGACCACAACGTGTGATGCAGCGACCGCTCGAAAACGATCAGCCGAGCGCAGCACCCGTGTGGGCAAGAGCTCGCGAAATTCCTCCAAGCAGCGGATAGTTCAGGGTTGTTTGGTGTCCAGTGTGTGAACACGCAAACAGATATTGACAGAGAGTGTCTCTGACTCCCACCATTCACAATTGGAAACAAAAATTTGGACCACAACGTGTGATGCAGCGGCCGCTCGAAAACGATCAGCCGAGTGCAGCACCCGTGTGGGCAAGAGCTCGCGAAATTCCTCCAAGCAGCGGATAATTCAGGTTTGTTTGGTGTCCAGGTGTGTGAACACGCAAACAGATATTGACAGAGAGTGCCTCTGACT
>NW_897008.1:0-854 GCF_000209065.1 Trypanosoma cruzi | reverse complement strand
AAAAGAAAGGAAAAGAAAAGAGTACTCCCACTTTCTTTTTTTTTTTTTTCTTTCTCCAAAGTTTTTTTTTTTTTTTTTTTTTTTTTTCCTTTCCTTTTTGCTATTGTTTATTTGTATTCTTGAGGTTACTTGTGGCCCCTGCCCACTCCCCCTACTTATAACTGACAAAAGTGAAGGGGCGGTTAACGAGGTGAAAATAAAAAAAAAAAAAAAAAAAAGGGTGGGGAGATATTTGTGATGTTCTCCTCGCGGTTTTTCTTGGCGCCTATTCCCCTGGTGGAGTGCCCTCGCGACGCAATGCAGGGACTTTCTCACTTTATTCCGACGGCGCAAAAAATTCTCTATTTGAATGCTCTCTTAAAGTGCGGTTTTTATTCAATTGATTGTGCCTCGTTCGTTTCCCCGCGGGCCGTGCCGCAAATGCGAGACAGTGCGGAGGTGCTGGCTGGCTGCAATCATGCGCTTCTAACTGGTGAGGACGCCCCGAAACTCTCAGTTGTGGTTGCATCCCACTCAGGGTTTAAGCGCGCGCTTGAAACACCCATTGTAAGCACCATTGGATTTCCACTTTCCTGCTCCGAACGATTTCAACAACTTAACACAAAAAAAAGCATTGCGGAGGCCCTTAACGAAGTCACGGAAATGCAAAAGGCTGTTGTGGATACAAATGCGGCTCTATCGTCCAGTAATGGGATGTCATTGGAGCTCAATAAAAAAAAGGAACTGCTTGTTTACCTTTCTATGTCGTTTGGTAACCCATATGGGGAACCGTGTGGTCCAGAAGTGGCGGAACAACTTGTCTCGAATTTGGTTTCCATTGGCGTGCGCACAATCAGTCTCGCTGATACCATTGG
>NW_897007.1:0-854 GCF_000209065.1 Trypanosoma cruzi | reverse complement strand
CGCCACTCACGCAGTCCTGCGCAGTATCGCCAACGCCGCGCCGGCCCCTTGCAGGCGGCACGTCGAACGGCAGGCACGCGTCGCCCACACCGCCGGCGCGGCAGCTGCACACGCAGTCGGAGAACGACGCCGTCAGCGCATCGAAGCACGCCAGCGCAGCCGCACAGCCGTCGCACGGCACCACGCTCACGGAGATCAGGCCGGCCATGCGGTAGTCGCCGCTGCTCTGCAGCACGCGGCCGCCGGCACGGTTGCACTGCACGGACACAGCGCCGCTCGTGATCGTCAGCCCGGAGACAAGCGTCGCACCAGTGGCAGCGCAGCGAGCAATCGACACGGCGCCGCCGCTCAGCGTCACACCCGACAGCGACGCCACCGACGACGCCTCGCCCACCGCCCACACGTCGCGCAGCTCCAGCCACCCGCCGTCACCGACCGTCCCACCGTCGCAGCGCACCAGCGACGACGCGACAGACCCCTCGACGCCCACGAAGCGCAGCACCGAATCAAACACCGCGAGGCGCTCGCCAAGCACAATGCCGCCGCCGCTGCTCACAACCGACACGTTCGTCACGGAGAACACCGAGTGGCTCCGCAGACTGAGACGCGACGAGGACGCCACATGCATCGCGGACGCGGTCGAACCGCCCGACGCCTCCAGCAACACGCCGTCAAGCACCACCGCGCTCGACAGCAGGTCCACACCGCCGCCAACGTACACCGCCGTCCCGCCCGCCTGCGACGACCTCAGCACAGTGCTGCTCACACGCAGCTGCGTCTGCAACAGCGACGTCGCGTGCAGCACAAGCGGCGACGCCACCGCGTCCGTCAGCCCGCTCAGCTGGGAGTAGCGC
>NW_897006.1:0-854 GCF_000209065.1 Trypanosoma cruzi | reverse complement strand
CCCCCTGACGCCGTCCACGGCGCTATCCCGGGGCCGACGTCCCGGACCCTGACCCCTCCCCAGTGTGGCCTGGGAGGGGGGGGGGGGGGTTTTTGTACACGGTCCCAAGTGCCGCGAAGGACCCCTCATCAAAATTGAAAACCGTTGTGGAACACAACTCCTTTCAACTAACGCTATTATTGAAACAGGTTCTGTTTCAAAACCTGTTCGTGATAAACTTTTCCAATTTTGTCTTAGTCATTTTTTTTGATTTATTTTTTAGGTTTCAAGAAAGACGTCGGAAAACCTTTAACCTATAAGCCGGTGCTGATCCGACGCCGTTTCGAAACCTACTCGAGCAAAACTTTTTTTTTGTCTTAGTCATTTTTTCAAAAAAAAAAAAAAAATTTTTTTTTTTTTGTCATTTGACTAGTGTTATTTTGACGCGAGTGCAAAACCTACTTGGCAAAAGAAATTTTTTTGACTTTATCATCGTTTTCAAAAAATCTGAAAAATCAAAAAAAAAAAAAAAATACTAATAAAAATATTCATATATATCTATATATATAGTGATTGGTTTTATTTTTGACGCTGTATCACCCTACTTGATAACAATTTTTGTGGTCGGACTCTAAATACGTAATATAAAAGGATACAAGAGCTCCTTTTACTCAGCTGAGATCGGCGTACGTGTTTGGTGCTTGACAATAAAACTATTGTAAATAAGAAAAAAAGAAAAAGGAAAAACAAAATCAACAGAAGCAAAATTAGCAGAACTAACATACAGTTCATTAGGCACAAAGAGATACTCATAGCGGTAAAAAGGATCAATTTGGTAGAAACACTAATACTTTGTCGAGCTCTTTGAATACTCT
>NW_897005.1:0-854 GCF_000209065.1 Trypanosoma cruzi | reverse complement strand
GACTGCAGCACCCTTGTGGGCAAGATCTCGCGACATTCCTCCAAGCAGCGGATAGTTCAGGGTTGTTTGGCGTCCAGTGTGTGAACACGCAAACAGACATTGAAAGAGAGTGCCTCTGACCACCACCATTCATAATTCGAAACAAAAATTTAGACCACAACGTGTGGTGCAGCAGCCACTCGAAAACGATCCGCCGAGTGCAGCACCCTTGTGGGCAAGATCTCGCGACATTCCTCCAAGCAGCGGATAGTTCAGGGTTGTTTGGCGTCCAGTGTGTGAACACGCAAACAGACATTGAAAGAGAGTGCCTCTGACCACCACCATTCATAATTCGAAACAAAAATTTAGACCACAACGTGTGGTGCAGCAGCCACTCGAAAACGATTATCCGACTGCAGCACCCTTGTGGGCAAGATCTCGCGACATTCTTCCAAGCAGCGGATGGTTTAGGGTTGTTTGGCGTCCAGTGTGTGAACACGCAAACAGACATTGAAAGAGAGTGCCTCTGACCACCACCATTCATAATTCGAAACAAAAATTTAGACCACAAAGTGTGGTGCAGCAGCCACTCGAAAACGATCCGCCGAGTGCAGCACCCTTGTGGGCAAGATCTCGCGACATTCCTCCAAGCAGCGGATAGTTCAGGGTTGTTTGGTGTCCAGTGTGTGAACACGCAAACAGACATTGAAAGAGAGTGCCTCTGACCACCACCATTCATAATTCGAAACAAAAATTTAGACCACAGCGTGTGGTGCAGCAGCCACTCGAAAACGATTATCCGACTGCAGCACCCTTGTGGGCAAGATCTCGCGACATTCTTCCAAGCAGCGGATGGTTTAGGGTTGTTTGGCGTC
>NW_897004.1:0-854 GCF_000209065.1 Trypanosoma cruzi | reverse complement strand
CGTGATGGGCGCACATCATGCTCGGCACCACATGCGAGTGTCCAGTCTCATTGCGGGCGTCAAGGAAGTGACAGGGCAGCACCTTGACGTATACCAACGGGCGGTACTTCACTTCATTCTCAAGAACATACCCGACCATGACATCTTCCCCATGAAACTGGAGCAGTACAAACTCGTGATCACGTTCCTTGCTGTACGGCAGGTACGCCAGGCGCCGCAACGGCTTGTACGACACCAACGCCTCCGCCACATCCCTCGACAAGGTGTAGCACCAGCCAACCATAAACGTGTAACCTGGCAAGCCCATGTTCCCAAAACTGGAGGTACCAATGTGGACCCCCATGTAGACCCCTCGGCGCGGCAGAAGGCGCAGGTTACCAACGAATAGCGGCACACGGAGGAATATATCATCATCACCCTTTGTAATGTAACGCGTGGAAGGGAACAAGCGGACCGCAAGGTCAAACCACATGTACGTCTTGCGGGTCATACCGACATCCGCTTCCGCACCCCAAGAGCCGTAGGAACCAATTGTTTTGTTAGTCGTCAAACGGCCCTCATTCATTGGCAGCGCAACCACGTCGTGCCACTGCGCCACCTCCTCCAGCATCGCGGCAGAGTAGTCGTAGCCGTGCGACGGGTGCCGCCCAAGGACGTACAGCACGAGCATAGCTCCGGTGAAGTCGTTCGCCCTCGTCGCCACCCCGGGGAACCGCCAGCACGTCGTTCGCTGCAGGTTGCGTCGTGTTCGCCTCTCTTCAACGTCCGTGGAGGGAATGCCCAGCACAACAAGGTACTCCCGCCGGCTCCACGTGTCCACAACACTGCGTGGGATGTAAGCAAGTGCTGCGTCG